>NC_048894.1:44998520-45138360 GCF_011077185.1 Oxyura jamaicensis
AAGAAAAGAAAAGAAAAGAAAAGAAAAGAAAAGAAAAGAAAAGAAAAAGAAAAAAAAAATCAACAACGAAAAACTAAATCCTTTGGATTTGGCATTTATTTTAAACTGGTATTCTTGGAACTAGTTTCATAACCACCAGTGATCAAATCCTTCAAGTTTGTGACTGCAAGTTATGAGAATAAAAAAATACATACTTTTTTTCAAACAATCCTCTTTCTTTATAATGGCCCAATTCAAAGACCCCTGGCATCAGATGGAGTTTTTACTGCCTTTAATGAGAGAAAGGCAGAGGCGTTGATGACTGTAATATATATATATATATTCAATTTGCCTCAATAAATTTTGGGAAACAATTAGTTTTTCTCTGAAGGGGGAGAATGTATACTTTGACTGACATGGACGACTGTGTAAGCAGAGTCACTGTGGTTGGAACCTGTTCCATTATTAGTAACACTAATAAAAATGAAGAGCATAAAGCAGGCACATAATAAGAGCTTTTTAAAGGCAGCCATAACAAAAAAAAAAATGTGTGGAGGAAAACTAACAAGGTGGAGTTCAGAACTAGTAGAAACAAACAGTTATTTCAAATCCTGTAGAGAAAAAATGCTATCAGATGTAATGAAAAATAGTAGCTTTCAGCGTTTGGGAGGAAATGTAATAGTCCCCCAAAGAACATCCCCACTATGAAAATCCATGATGTGATTAAGAAACACATGGAAATAATAATACTGCTATCTTCGCAGAAGTTTTATGGATTAATATGGCCCTTTAGTCAAAATCCTATGTAAAAGGGCTTCCTTAAGGACAGCCCTTCATGCTGGCGGGCATAAGGATGATTTTGTGCCCATTCAGGTGACCCTTTACAGTAAAGTAAGTTTCTCTCAACTTCTGACCTGAGTGGGTAGGTTCCTGAAACAGAGCTTTTGGAAAGAGCTCTCCTTCATCCACACTTTCCCAGATGGCTGTACAATAGGGGGGTCAAATGCTGTTTGTAAAAAGGGAAAAAAGAGGGCACAAGCCTATTTAGAAACACACAAAGCTTCTTAAGTGCTGTGTCTGCATCAATGCCAACCCCATCCTTTCTCAGTGACCCAATAACATTCAGAGTTTTCACCATGTCCTTTCCAAATGTCACAACGTGGCTTTAATTTCAGCTTTGCTCACAACTTAGCTTGAGCTGCCAGATAAGGACATGATAAAAATCAACCCCACGCCAAAGAATTGAGCACAACTAAAACTCTAGAAGTTAATACCACATGAAGCAGAGGCTTTGTAGCACAGCAGAGAGACCCTCATACACCTTCCCTGACACACCTGTGTCCAGAGTCCTCTGACTGAAGATGGATACAGTTTTAAGGTATTTGCAGTACATGGGGGTGACAGTCACTTATTTTGGGACAGATTGGTGAAACCTCATTATCACCTAAGGGAGCCTGGCAAAAATCTTATAAGGATCCCATGGAGCATTTTGTATTGTCTTGAAATGGCACTCTCTTTAAATGTTTCTCCACAGAACGTTGTTCCTGATGGAAGCAGAGGAAAGGACAAAATCTTTGGATGCACATGGAGCAATTATAATTAGGTGGGGCACTTACTAGCAATACAAAAGTAATTGAGAAAACTAAAGGCTTCTTAGGTACTACCACACTTTTCTCTCTGGTCTTGTTCTCATTTGTTATTTTTGAACTGCTGAGCGTAGTTTGGTTGCTGGCAGATCAGATATGTCAGCACCTTACAAAACTAGGAAATTCCCTGGGCTTCGTCACAATTCATCTTTGCAAGCACACAGGGCCAGCCCACTCCACACCACAAAAAAACATAGGCATCTTCAACACAACCAAAGTGGCTGATGAAAATCATCCTGGGAAAGGAAAACAAAAGCATGTTGTGGTGGGTCCCGGGCGGTGCTTTGCAGCACCGTGGGCTGGCGTGGTCAGAGCAGATATGTTCCCTGCACACTGCAGGCCCTGGGCCTAGCGCACTGCCTTGTGCTTCTACTGACCCAGGACAGGAGCTGCTGATTGTCAGTGACTAAAATGATGAACTACATCCCCATGTGTCCCACTAGGATATTTTCTCATCTCTGGCCCCAGCTGTCCATGCCTGGCTGTGAGCATGTGTGCCCTCTTATGTGGGCTTCACTTAGTCTGTGGTGTCAGATGTGCTGTCAGTCCTGCTACATCTGTCCACCTCTGTCCTATGCACCTTTATCTGAAAATCTCTCATTTGCTCAAGTCCCTTCCTCATTATTTGCTTCTCATGGTTAAATAAATTAAGCACTGCAATGGAAAACACTCCTTTGCCCAAGGGCCATAGTGAGCTACCCTGTAATGGTGGCTGGCATCTATGCAGGGCATTTACAGGTTTCCTTGCTTCCCTCCCCTGGCCCTGTCCTCTGCCATTCCTTCAGGTCAGGTTCCTGTCCCACAACAGGGTCCTGGCCCTCCATCAACCTGTGGGAGCTTTTAGCCAGCATCTTCCTGGGATACTTCAGCCCCATGCCCATGCTGTGCTTCCTTTGGGCTCTGTAGAGAAGCTGTGGGGAGGGGGGAGCTCAGCACTTCCCATGGCTATCTCCAGTCCTGCCACTTGGCAGGATAGGCTTCTACAGAGAGGCTGAAAGGATTTTTGGTAATAACAGGAACAGCAACCATTTGGACTTCCCTTCCTGAATCTCCAAATTGAAAAGCCTAAATTGTGTCTCGTTTCCCCTCTTCCGTTTCTCTGAAAAGAAACCTAGCAATCATTGTAACAATGGCTCTTTCTATTTTTGATGAGCCTGTGGAGAAAGCTAAACTGCAGAACTAATGGAAACCCAGCACCCAGTCAGAAGAGTTTCTCTGCTTTTTTAATATTAACTGTATTCTGATTAATGCAAGTCAATCCATCCCCAGATCGACACGGGGGTGCTGAACCACACTGATCAAGCCAATGTGCAGCAGCTGTCTTCCTGTTATTTTCACCTCTTTAAAGCCTCCCACCACCTCTCTCTCAGACACTCATTTGAACTCTGCTTAATTCACGAATTTAAAAGGAAAAAAAAAAAAAAAAAGGACTCAGATTGATGCTATAAATAATTCACAGCCAGTTTTATCCAACACGGGTGAAAATCAGAGAGGCTGAATCTTCAGCCACCATATGTTGAACCTAAGTCATCAATCAGGAGAGGGTGAAATAATATTTTTGGAAGTACGGGGGAAGCATAGGAAGAGGGACGGATGTGACAAAAACAGCTTACCCTTCACTAAAGATGCAGAGGTAAATGCCTGGGGCTAGAAACCTTATCAAGGAGTATCTTCACTTGGAGGCATTGCTACAGCAAGGACAACATGTATTGCTAAGGCCTTTATCTAATGTGCAATGTACTCAGACAATTCACAGTGACTCAAGCTTTTCTGTTCAGCCCCACGTTGTGCAGTGCAACAGGACTGTTTGTGATGGGTGTCATGCATCCAGCAAGAGCCTGGCTGAGGACGGACCAGTGAAAAACTGAAAACCAAGCCCACGGAAATAGGCAGGTCCATCTAGTGTAGCTAAAGATTACTGGCAAAAATAATTTTGATGGAGTTTTTGCTTGAAACGGTGATTACAGTGACATGGTTTGCTCCAGCATGAAACACAGCTAGTGCTTAAACTATAAATAAATTAGGAAAAAAAGTGGTCAATCCAAAATGAAAAGGGGTGAATTAGTAAGATTTCTTGTGGTAAAATTCACAAATGGAGCTCATCACCTGCTCTCTCATTTTCCTGGCATGGACACTTGTGGGAATGGGGAACAAGGGTTGGATGCAACTTAAAGTTACAAGAGATTTTGCATGCTGTTTGAATTTCACAGTGTTCTTGTGAACATGAGACTAATTAAAGTGAAAGACAAAGAGAAGCTGCTAGCAGTTTCTTTTTATAAGAAAATAAGCTAATTATTAACTTCTTATTTTTGCTTTCTGATTCTTTCCAGGAGTCAAACAGATCTCAATATATAAGTGTACAGCATTTCCAGTAATGTGGTTTTGCTAAGGTAGCAGCAAACACCTATTTGATTTTCCCTGTGTAAGAGAGGCAGCATTGCTGCCTGCCCTGCCAAAAGAATTTGTGGTCCAAGGCACAAACCAAGACAATTGCACAAACCCTCTTAGCATAGCCAGTGCAGGGTGAGTTGTCCTGCCCTGCTTACAGGGAGCCCTCAGTCCTTGTGTTTGACCAGGAGCTGCTGCAAAGAAACCACCTGGAACAGCTGAAATGGCTTGGTTGGCTGCTCTCTGTTTGTCCAATGGACACAGTAAATGAGATTGTGCTTGCCTGCTGTAATTTGCCGGTGACCTTTGAGAGAACCAGCAGGGCAGTGGTAGCCCTCTGCAGGCTGCAAGGAATAGGAAATAGCTCTGAGCTCGGGGAAGAGTTATCAGCACTCCCCATAAAGCCAATATCTAGCAGCAGCTTCACTGCAAGGGCAGTACAGCTAACACCAGCTCCTGCACATCCCACCTGAATCATCACACACTGAAATCCTGGGCAGAACACAACTACTCTTGAAGGGGAAAATACAGGTGAGGAAAAATTTCCAACAAGCACTTTGTTTCCTACCATCAGTACCAGCGGTGCACACCCTGTGATTAGATGATCTGGAATTTTTCACACTGAAGAATAGCTTTGCTCTGACTTTCTGAATAGCGATTGCAAGTCCCCGAGGACTTGCTTGGCTTTGTTGCTTTGCAGACTGTGACACTGCAACTCATTTGAAACCTGTGCTACATCTGCTCAGCACACAAAGGAGAGATGAACTGCATTTGTCCATGCAAAGTACATACACAGGGTCTTCCTGCTTTTGTTAGTAATAAATTATCTGTAAGACAAGTTCTTTCTTTCTTTCTTTCTTTCTTTCTTTCTTTCTTTCTTTCTTTCTTTCTTTCTTTCTTTCTTTCTTTCTCATAAAGGGATGGCTGGTTTACAGATGGATGAACTTATTAAAAATCTTAGCACCTGAGCACTTAGTTCAATTTAATATTGTAGCCTACAGCATTTTGCAGTAACTGCATGAAACTTCATGATGAGAATTACTGAAGGAAGGAAGGTAGGAAAGTATTGAATTTTTTAACATTAGAGTTGGGTAACTTTCCTGGATACAAACAAAACTTTTTCAGGCTTTTATTTATTTATTTATTTTCCCAGCCTGAATTTAACCTAAATTCTCTATTGCATATTTACTTTTGGGGGCATAATTAATGTCTCTAAGGGCAGAGACTTCTCCAAGGTACTCAGCATCACCTTACCTGAGTTCCCAGGGGAATGAATGGATTTTTCACTGACAAACAGGAGCTGAAGGGTGCTGCAAGCTTCCCTGAGATGCAGTACCCTGAGGTCCATGTCCCTCATTATATTCCCAAAATAAGTCCTCTAAATAAACCTACAAAATAGTAAACAAAAGGAGCTAACAGCCTTCAGCTGTGCACTGGGCCAAGCAGAGACTATATTAAATACATTAACCTGAATATGAGAAGCTGCTGGGGAACAAAAATGCAGGTTTCTGTAACTTGCTGTAATGCTTACCACATCAGCAGAGCCCTCAGAGCCCCTCAGGCTGGAGTTACACTTAGGTTCAAAAGCTTCCCTGTGCTAAAACAGTGAGGGCTGCTACAAGGCTCAGGAAATTTGGGTCTGCAGGGCTCACTGGAGGTGACAGAGATCAGTTTTGAGGTTGGAGGCATAACCCTGTTGTTACCTCTGGAGGACAGGAAGCATTTGGCAGGGCAGGAGCACACCTTCTCCAGAGCTGGAAGCACACACAGTCCCGCAGTCCTCCAACACAGGCCATGCCCTACAGCCACTGCCTTCCCAGCCACCCCCCGCACAGTCCTTCAGGTGGCAAGTTGTTGTCGCTGTGGAGACAGCACACCCACACACACTCATTCCGCAGAGGTTCCCTTGGGTCAGGCTTTGCAGCAGAGCATATAAAAATGTACATTTCTATATTCAGGGATTTAAAATTATTATTATTTTTTTTTTTAAGTATGGCTTTGCACTGAAATGCTATGAAATTAGGAATTATATCTACAAGCTGGATTTTAGTTTACTTTGACAGTTTGCCTACTGAATATGTGAAGCTATAAAATCTGGAACTAGATTTTGTGGGATCCAATCTGTAAACTAAATTACTTCAGGGGAATTAAAGTTTTCCTTTGACTACTCATGTTCTAACCCACAAAGGGCAAAAATGTTCAGATCCTGCCCTGCTGTTCTCTACTTAAACAGAAAGGAAAACTGAATGAAGTGGAGAGAGAAAGAAGCAGTTGAGGAAAGCTGAAATTAAATTTATTCTCCATCCCTCTGCAATGAAGGAGCCATATATTTTGTTTCTTACAGAAAAAAACTTGAAACAATGGACTTCTGATCAGGATTTATAGCCCTGGGTGGCAGGTAATATATGGTATGGAGAATAAATACATAAATAAGAAAAAAAGAAAAAGGGGGGAATAAGAGGAAGGAAAAAAGAAAAAGAAGGAAAAAAAAAAAAGAGAGAGAGAGAGAGAGAAGAAGAAAACTTAGCTGTTATTATCACCATTTAGGATTTTGTCTGTCAACAGCTTTCTGGAGATGTTAACATCATCTATGCTGTGCAGAACTGTGGGGGAGCTGCAGATGTGATCAGTCACAGGCACTGCCAGACACATGTTAAATTCCAGGCAAACCTGTCAAAGTACCGGGAGTGGAACTATGAAAATCGTCACACCATAGATGTCAAGTAGCAGGAGTGTAATTACATCTAGGTCTGATCCTGTGCTCTCCCCCCACTCAAAAGTTTCACTGTAGCTAGTTGTGGGTGTGTATGAGGTGCAGAAGGAAGTGTTTCCTCTGCCAAGCTCCTTCCACTCCTTTCTCTTCCTCCTTCGATCCAACGCACTGCATCTTCCTTCTTTCTCCACGTCCTGGAGGCTGTTGTGAGGCCATAACACACCCAACAGGTCACCAGCAGTAATTTGGTTTGTTATTAAACATCTGACAGCTGCTGCCACGGGGAGGCAAATGGAGACAAATGAGACAAGGGCAGAGGGTCAGGGGCTGATGGACACCTCAGCGCAGATCCTCTGCTTTCAACATGAGAGATCCCCACGTCCTGCTGGCCCCAGACCAAAATACTCTCGGCACCAAGAGTGTGCAGCAGGCAGCACAGCAGGCAGGGGATAGCTTAGGATAGCTCATAGGAGTCACTGAAGACAGGGCTTGAATTTAAATCCTGCTCTTAATCTGGAAATTAAAGCCCAGCTGCGGGTGACCGGAAGATGCTCTTCTCAGAAAATAATGTAGTGTCCGGATGCCTCTTCTGAAGTTTGTGTGCCTGAACTTCCCCTTTCAAGGGGGCTGCTTATCTGAGCAGCTGAGTTAAAGCAAGCTCATGGCAGGGTGAGACATCTTTATTCTTCCTCCAGCTTTGCCGTTCCTAGGAGTTTTTCTAGGGTTCCTCACTCTCCCCACACATCTTTTCCTCATCGCTCCTCTCTCTTTTGCCATCAGCGGTCAGGTGTGGTGCTCTTGGTGCCCACTCCTCATCTGCCCAGTGCTCAGCTCTTCTCCTTCAAAGCCTCCTTCAGTGTAGTCCCTGTGTCTCCAGCACCTCACAAATTGCTTATACTCTGTGGTGTTTCCACTTAAATCCCACAGGCTGTGGAATGGAGGATAAATCTTGTACTTTATCGACAGCTGATGAACTTGTGCTCTCTTGAAGTTTCTGCTTACCGGCTTAAACTTGTACGCATGTAACAGCTTAGTTGGTGGTTGTAAAAATACTTCATAAACAAAGAGCTGGGCACTAATAATTCATTTGGTTTCCTATATATGTCTGAATAGATGGGGCACTTACATATTTATAAAACAGCAATTATTTTAGCATAGATGTTTACTAACTATGAAATTGTTTTGTTGCTATCTCCCTATGCTTGCAAATAAGCAATTACTTTTAATAATCCACAATGAAGCTCATTAAGTGATTTACACAAGGTGACCAGTTAAAACGCTGGCTTCAACAAGAGCGGATGACAGCGTATGATTATATTTCTGATACAGACTGTATTTCAGACAAGAGCAAGGCCTGTGTTCGCATCAAAGCACACGATTTGGACACCAGTAAACACGACGGGTCTGTTGGTGGGAGACGCGCAGTGGGGGAGCAGGCCAGAGCTTTCTCTGCCTCATCGCCACTGAAGTTTTAGGACTCCATTTGATTTTTTTTTTTCCCTTCAAAGAGTGAAGGGAACAGACTGCTTTGCCAACTGGAGCAGTTTCACTGAACTGTAAACAGACAGTGCTTGAAAGCCTGTCACTGGGCCTCCCATCAGAAACAAACAAACAGCAGTGGAGCCCAGAGCCGGTAAAATGAGCCCTCACCGGGCACACTGTTAGCACACGTAACTGCAGAGGTTCACAGCTGTAAGAGCTGCTGGGCCAGGTATTTTTCAATAGCACAAAAAGAGAAAGCCTCCCCGAGACAACTTCCAGGCCATGTGTGCAGCAAGGGTGGGTGGTGGGTGCAGGCCGAGCGGCCCCAACACAGCCTCAGCAGATTGCTTCACGGAGAGGAGCTGGAGAAATCCTGCCCCAGGCCGATAGCCTTTGGGCTCAGAGCCATGCCCTCCTGTCTCCAAGGCTGGGTGAGAAAGAGCTTAAGGACTTTCTGCAGCACCTTTTCTACAGGGGTGAAATTGCAGTTTAAAAAATCAACTGGCAATTTCACAGAAAATGATTGATTTTTCTCCTTAAGTGGCATACATGGAAAGAAGTTTTCTGTTGACCTGTGATCAAGGGAAATGGAAGATGAGGGAAGAGAAATCAAATCTGTTTCTTGTCTGTCAGGCTCTTGCTCCATATGTAGTGCTAAACTTTCAGGCCAAATGAAGAAAAACTTGAGGCTAGACTAAGGAAGGCTACGAAAGCTCCTGGGGAAGGATCTCCCTTTGGAAACAGGTCTTGCAGTTTGAGAACAAACTAACAGACAAAAATGCATTTCTTGGTAACTGAGGTACTGAAAGGTAGAGGGCTTCTGAACCACGTGCACCATGAGGTAGCTCTCCCATCACCCTCTGCCAAATCCTCTCATGCATGTTTTGTGTGACACTGGGCACACACATATTCAAACTCTTTACAAGACTAAGGCACCAAACCTGTACATGCCACTGCGAGTTCACTGCTGCATGGAGCAACAACACATTGTTGCAGACCGGATTTGGTGAGAATCTGTGTAACACTGCTTTTGCAGAGACCACATGCAGAAAAGCCTCTGCTCCAGCAATGTTGGTCTTCCATTTCAATCGTCCAGAAATAAAAATTACAAAAAAAAAAAAAAAAAAAAGAGAAATATTTATAAAATTACTGTGCCTTGCTTATGAAAGATGAATCATAGTGCTTTTCAGTAGAGCAGCAGGTTTCCAAGGGACCCTCTTCAAGATTATTGTTGTGAACACCTGCAAAAACTACTTTTTTTTTTTTTTTTTTTAAAAAAAAGGTTGTTCTATTTAGAAAGGAAATGAGAAAGGAAATGAAAACAGAAAGATGAAAATTCGACTTAGCTGGCTGCAATCCTGTGTCACCCAGAGAAATGTGAAGCAAATTACGTGGCACAAACTGAATAGGATATTGGTTCAAACAGATTTTTTGCTAACAACCTCCCTTCCAAGCCCATTCCTCTCAAATCCCCCAAAGCTGGCTTCATCCGTGGTGTGACTCCAGTATGTACAGTTGTTTTTTTTTTTTTTTTTTTGCCAGAATTTACACACCAGAATTTGAGATGCAGCAGTGAGCACTGGAGCACAGAAGGCTCAGTCTCCAGCGGACACTCATTAGATCACAGCAAATAATTTAAGCCATTGTCTGCATTTACCCTGGAAACTGCATTTGCTTTCTTAGCTGATTGCCTCTTTTGAGTTCTGTTCTAGTGCTCAAATTTATTGCCATGAAAATGCATATTAATTTAATCTAAAAATCAAATTATTCATAATCAGTGATTTTCAATGCATCATGGGCAGTGGCTACATGGGGTCTCTAATTCCCCAAATGACTGGTTGCCCACTTAGATCAGAAAGCAAGACAATACCATGGGGGATCAGTGTTCAAACTCAGAAATGAGTCTGCTGTGGCATGTCAACCATCCATGTAGGTGGGAGTCCACCTGTGGCATCCTACAGGAATGAGGAAAGCAGGACAAGTAGAGAAGTAGGGCATTATTAGTCTCAGTATCATCATGGACAATGGTGCTGCTGGAAATCCTTCTTGTGATGCCCACCCCAGTGACACACTCACACTTAGCATGCACACACACACCTCTAAAATGAGGGGAGAGATGCAAGGAGAAGCCTACTGACAGAAGGGTAGGGGGCTGAACCAGTGCTATTTACACAGCAGTTCTCCCCAGTTCGTATCACATCTTCGTATCTTCATTGATGCTTCCCGAGGTAGGTCAGCAGGCTGCATTCAGAGACCAACAGCCTTAACATAAGCCTTTACTACCTGACACCACACATCGCTGCCATACCTGCACAGCCCCCAGAAAGAACTGCCAGCTTTATACGGGTTCGTTTTGCTGCCATGCTTCAAGCACAGCAGAGAATTAATTGAAATTAATTCTCTTTGCTTGTGTGATTTATTTATAATGAGAAAGCTACATGTAATTGACTTAAATTCCTCCACCAGAAACTGAACGCTTTCTCCAAAACCAATAAAACCCCAAGATCAAGGTCAGCTTTTTTGCATGCATTTACAGCTGTTAAGAGCCATCAAGTGTGCTATACAAACACAATAAATTGTACTACGCTGTGTTGCACACTGGTGTGCAACAGTGCAGAGTAACTTGCTGCAGGTGAGAGAGACTCATTAAAATGCAATTAATAAGCAACGTCTGTGCACTGAAGGGCATAAGAGCTAATTATTAGAAGACAGGGTACAGAGGCATTCCCACATGAAATTTCAAGGAGACGTGGGAATGAAATAAATCAGGAGAGCGAGGCAAGCCAAGCAGTGCTACAAATACAGCACTCATGAAATGAATGAACCCACCACTGTTCTCAGCTGAGGTTATTAGGGCAGGAAGCACCCCTCTGGTCACCAACACAGGGCAGCATAAATCCCATCACACTGGCAGGGGTGCCAGGCTCACCACTGCTGGGTGTTGCGGAGGCAGCTGGAGGGCACCAGTCAGCCTCCCTCATGGTTTATATTGCTATCGGAGTAACGATATAAAGGTATAATTCAGAGGATCACAGTTTTTGGAAGATTTGCCCAGCGACTGTCTTTCTGTGCTGGAAGGCTTTCTATGGCCAAAAGTCCTTCTGGGGTTTTGTCACTTCCCATTCCATCATTGTGCTTTCATAGACATCTACCTGATTGTGCTACACCTCACCTTTCAGAGGTATAGCTGGTTATGAAATGCTACATTAGCAAACCCAACTCATGAGTTAGATTGTTAAAATCAATAAGAAAAATAATTTTATTATTTTAAGAAAAGCTCAGACCATACCAGACTCTGAAATCCACAGGGAAGGTGGAGGAAGATGAAACTGTACAAATTCCTGTCATCCCTTCAGCTTACTAGCAAAATAATTCTTAAATGCTAACATAACAAAACACATTTTTTTCCCACATCAAGTGAAAATAGCAAAGGAAAATGTTTATTAGGCTCACATAATGACAGAGCAATGGTATTTAGAAGTATGGATTTGAGGGAAATAAACTCTCCTTGTTTATCATCAATGGCTGCAATTATGTTGTCAAGTGAAAGATGAGTGTTTTGATTTCCACTTCCTGCTGTCTTTTTACCTTCAACTTATATTGTATGCTTGCCACTGTTTATTCATGTACCATTACAGAACCACTGAGAGGGGTTATTAATCAAGAGTATTTATTTTTCAGAGCAGTCACGCCATGCAGTCATGGATACAGCTGATGCTTAACCCTACATCCTCCTCCAAAGCAGAGTATCGATGTTAACATCCCCTCTCCAAACAGCCTAAGGCTGGGGTAACATGCTCCTGGACATGAAGCTCCATGCCTCACCCACAGCCCTTATGTTCACAAATACCTACAGAAAACAGGCTCAGTATGGAAGAAGTGCTTGGAGTCAGGCTTTTGCCCCATGTCATGGGCAGCTCCAGGCACAGCTGAATCCCCAGGGGATGGATGCACTGGTGTACGTCAGTGTTTCGCTGGAAAACCTAAGAAAAGAAGAGCTGCACAACAGGTTTCCTGTTGAGACGGTAAAAAAGTAGAGAATTCAATAACCCTACTTGTGCTCATGGTATTAAAAGCACTCCCGCTTTCTGCTGCACCCCCACATGATTTTTGAGCATCACAAAGCAAAGTGGTATGTGCTAGGGAAAGCACAGGCCCTTTACCAGCCCAAGGACACAGAAGAGGCTGAGGAGAGCACGCATGACTTTCAAGCATTATATTCCCAGAGGAGATCAGTAATTTGCTCTCTCTTTGTGCTGAAACAGGCACACAATTCACAGATCTCAACTGCTTCACCACTAATACCAGTGGCAGCAGGGCTTGCCAACAATTGCTTCCTTAGGCAGCAAAACAGACTACAACATGGGGTAGGATGCTGCCTTATGGGACTCAACGCTCCCTGTAACGTGGTCAGCTCCTCCTTAGATAACCTACAGGTAACATGGACTAAAAGCTTTTTTTATTTTATGGTTTTGATGTTGCCTGTGCACATGTTCTCTGACAACTCAAACCCTTCAATGCTTCGGAGTAGCAACAAACTTGCAGAAACCCATTTACAACAGAGCCCTTGGTTTACCTTTTCAGAAAGATAAATGTATCCCTTAGCACAAGACACTGCTGGTCCATCTGGGACAAGAGGGCTCTGTATTTGCCTAATTTTGCCTGCTTCTAATTCTTAAAAGCACATCTGCTCAACAAGCCACAGCCACCTTCAGCCATGCTGAAGGAGTAAAGCATAAATACTTAGCTCCAGCACCTTTGATAAAATCTACAAACGCTTCAGTAAGCAGCCTAAGTCTTAAGAACAAACTTGTAGGTGGACTTAGAGCAATTGGTGCCATTGCACATTCAGCCTTCCTCCTGCACAAAGTCCCTTCATTAGTCAGAAGAACAAGAGGGAGGAGGAGAGTGCATGGAAAATGAAACACGAAATACTGTAAGACTTCCACAGCCTGATGGAAGAACAGGTCTAACAGATGTTTCTGTTCTGATCTAGGTTGCACTACTCTGAGCTCCTGTCAGCAGATCTTACTCATCTCACCCTACATTTGCTCTACAGAACGTAATTACCTTCAGGATGTCAGTCTTTACGCAGGCAACGAAAGCTGGATATTGAAGCTAAATAGTAACATGAGCAGATCACTGCAATTTCAGTGTTCATGGCAAAAAGGGAGCAGTTCATCTTTTACCAAAGAAACAGGAACTGAAGTATGTTGTCAACTTTCCCCTCAAGCTGAAATCTCATTTGAATTCACATTTACTTTTTTAAACTTGCAGCTCCCTTTAAGCTCACATTTGATATGTTGTGTTTTCTGAAGCATGCACTGAATGCAACCCCAAAAGATATGACAACATACTGGAGGAGATCACCGAGTTCTGGAACTTCTGGCTGAGAAACCAAGTAGGAGAAAGCACACCTATCTGTGACAACCTCCCCAGTGATAGTCCAGGGCCATTATAAATTAAAATAATAATACATTTAGTAACAAAGTAATGGAAACAGAAGACATTTAACTCTGAATTATGAAACAGGAGTAGCTCAAAAGCTTTGGCTCCTGCCCCAGGCAAGCAGCTCCCCACCATTTCCATCCTCCCCCAGCAGCAGCAGCAGCGCAAATCCAGTCCCACAGCCTCCTTGGTCCAGCACCATGATCAAGAACTCACTCTCCTCTACTTGTGATGCCATTTCAATGTAGGCAAGAAACCTTCTCCTTATGTGAAGTACGTGTGTAGCTAACATTATCCCATAAACCAGGGCAGGAGAGCAAGCTATGCAGTTGAAAACACCCTGATTTTTATCTGTTCAGCAGCAAGTAAACTTGAAATGCTGCAATTTCTAAAACTTGTTGCATTATCAGGAGATGGAACAACAAACACCCCTTCAGGAAATGGCAACTATCCTGTACAGGTGACAAGTTGCACTCGTTGCTAGTCTCACAGCCAAAACATGACACCCCACTGGGTGTTTGCTACAGGATAGGGGCTTTTTGCACCACACCTGCTGCGTGATACCTGCACTTGCAGAGCCAGTGTTACTGAAGAGAAGGGGAAGCAGGAGGAGAGTGCTGTTATTCAGCATTTTGATTAACTCATTTGAATCACATATTTAATTTTTAAATTTGACTGAATCCAGCTAAGAGGATATTTGCAGAAATTTTCATACCAGAGCCTCTCTAATGATCTCTCCCAGTGTACTTCTATGTGCTAGCTCTATGCAGCTTCTTTAGGATGGTATGTGGTTTCTTCAAGCTATTAAAAAAAATTCAAGACAACCTCAGTGGCTGAGATACCATAAAGACAAGAACATCACTTCTAAATTGGTATTAGTATGGTCTTTAGAATTTTTTTTCAAGATATTTGACATCTTGTGATGAAGCTGCAAAGATGAACAGACAGCTCTACTACAGTATTAATAATAGCTTAAGATACGTAAATTCCTGAACTACTGCAGGGCTTGTAAATAAGTGTTCAGATGGCACTCTGACAGTTATGCAGATACTTGTGCTTCTGGTATGTGAGAGGATTTACAGTGTTCAAAGACCTGACTTATAAATAGTAAATCACATGAAGAATGAAAGAAGTGTACAGATTCCAACTATTAAAAGGTGGTGTAGAAGGAAAACAAGCATTAGCATAAAGACAAATCCTTCACATTTGGCCTGGTTTCTTTGTAAGAGCTCTCCCATAACAGCATGAGAATCCAACACAGAGACAACTGTAGAGGGAGTGATATTTCTCCAGAGCATGCAAGGGATCCTCTGTGAAGTTCAGAATAAGCTGTCAGCAAAGGCGACAAACAGCTGGCCACTGCAGTCTTAGTGCTTCTCTGATACTGAACATTTCTCATCCGCATACCCTTTCAGTGTTCACACTGCCAGCACTTTCTGAAGAGACAGACAGTGGGCAACCAGATCTTTACTCTAGGAAATTTGATGGGTATCTGCTATATTAAACTCAACACAACATTAAAGCAAAAGAAAAGAGCTCTAGTAAAAAGAAGGAAATAAAAATCAATCCATATAAATCAATGTATTTTTTATTTCAGGTTATTACTCTTTGTGAATCCGGATTTGCATCTGATTTATTTATCTCTCAGATGTCCAAGCAGATTTGAAAGGTTTTTTTTTTTTGTTGTTGTTGTTGATCAGTTGGCCAGAATACCTTCCACAGAAGAGAAACAGGGAATTTGGTAGTATTCAAAAAAAAAATAAAAAAATCAAATAGACCCATTTGCAAAACAGTTTTTCAGAAATGTCTAAGTTTACACAGCCCATGACAAAAGACAAAAGATCACCAAAGACAAGTTGATGTGCTTTGAAACCTGTCCCTCTGACTCACCTGCTGATTTATACAGATTTGCAATTGATAGTCTTATGTCTTATTACCTGACCAAAACAGTGATATCTGAAGCGTTCACGTCAGTTGGCCAAATTGCAATTCATAGGTTTATTCTTATATAGCATTGCAAGTTCATGAAAATAACAAAACTGTACATTTTCAAAGATGTCAAGAACATTATGCATATGTGACAGATGGATCTGTGAACTGGAAAATTTCCTCATCATACAAGTCTTCGGGTAGTTTTTCATCTCCATCAGCAAAAAATGTGGGGAACGGGGGGTTTTTATTGCAGTCTTTGTAATTAGGCAATTTTGTATCTTTGACCTAAAAAGCAAGGGAGGAAAAGGAAGGTTAATAAATATTACAGAGAACCTTCAGATAGCAATGCACTAAAAATCAAAGAAATCACCTTGCATGTATAAGAAAAAACAGCAGCATTCACATCATACTTGTGTATCCTGTATAATCATCAGTTACTTTAATATCAACCCCAGCGATTGAATTTAATATTTTTTTTGTACCAAAGTCACTGAGGAGTTAAAAACAAACAAAAAAAACACTGCAAACAAACGCTCAAGGAGAATTTATCACTTGTACCATGCTGTCACAATGGAAGTCTACTCCTACAAATTCATTGCGCAGTATTTTAAAATGTTATTAACATATTATTAACATTAACAGGGTTTGTTTTAACTGTGTTCATATCCCACATTACTTTCCTACATGACACATCAAGTTATATTATGCAGTGTAATCACCTCTTCAACAACCAAGACATGCTTTTGTATTTACGATACAAACTAATTCTGGCAACCAATTTTACAAAAATACACATATGTGCTGTATGTGGTCCCTCTGGCCACTGCAGGGCTAATCAGTGACTACAGAGTTAAGTATGTAGTCTTCTTCACCTAGGAATCAGTACCCAGGTTTGTGGAACATAAGCCTTTAAGAAAAGTTAATTTCCAAGAACTGTAGTGCCATACAGAAATAACTTCCCTTTGCTGACCTCTCTACATGGTGAAAAGATGTAAAACCTAGACCCTGAAACTTCAATCTTTGAAGAAAATTAGTAGCTAGCGTTATCAGCAAAAAGCAGCTTGTCTGCGGTAGAAGATAGAGAGGTGGTATCTCTGAAGAAGAAAAAAAGAGCTACAATTTTTCAAATAATGAAATTTCATTTAAAATAAGGTTCTTCATTTTTATATTGTTACACATGATCTTCCTCCGGGAGCTGTAATAGTCCCTTTCAGCCACCATACTCAATTGGATTAAAATAAGTACAACTAGATTAGGGAAGATTTTAGTGTAGTAAAGGTAAGTTGTCTTTCCCCTTACCTCCAACCCCCCCCTTTTTTTTTTGGTTGTCTTCTTAAGAGCTGGAAGCTTGTTTCTACTTGGTTGGAAAAAGCCTCACATAAGACAACTGTGATTTATAGCAGAAATTAAATAAAACATTTTTATGTCTGCTGACAGTTCTCTTCTGACAGCCCTGATTTTACCAGATTCATATCTGTTATTACTTGAGCCCTTGCAGAAGTCCATGAGGATTCCTGCAGATGAAATGCACAATAAATGACTTAAACGTGAGCTGTTAAAAACTGCTATTTATTTTATCTGAAGAAGTTCCAACAACTTTCTAAATGAAGGCTTATTAAACGAAAGAAAGCCTTTTGCTAAGAACGAGGGGGAGAAAGGCTCAACACATCATACTGGTTAGGATGGCTACTTAGCTTTTTGAGTAGGTCATTCCTCTTCCACCAGAGGCCTCCTGTTCATTTGTCAACTGCCATGCATAACTATTAAATTACCCGTGCCCAGGGCAGACAGCAGTACACGTTACGAATCTACATGGAATAAACTAGGCTGAGGTGCAGGTCCAAAGACCGTTGCTGCAACAGGTCCAGCAATAGCGAGCTCATGGAAAACAAAATCAAACAGCTTCAACCATTCCATCTGAACTGCTGAGGCTGGGAAGTCACATTTCCCTTTCAATATACTGCTGTTATTTCTTTTACTAGATAAACATGTTTTAGTAACTTCACCAGTTACCCATTATTTCCCTTCTTCCTTTTTCTCTTACTCCCTTGTCCTGTGACACCGCATACGCCTTCTTTGCTACATCGTCTGAAATACAGTGAAAACATCCATGGCCTCTACCCTAGCCACAATGTATTAGGAAAATGAAAATAAATTGCTTTATTTCTAATATCTTATTTATTTCATATGCATCTTACTAGAGTGCTTTTCTTATCTCTTTTTTTTTGTTGTTACTTTGGTTTATTCTCATTGTGAAATAAATATGTAGTATTACATATTTGGGGAGGGCCTCTTTATCAGGGAGTTTAGTGATAAGGGGTAACTGCTTTAAACTAAAGGAGGGTAGATTTAGATTAGATACTTGGAAGAAATTCTTCACTCTGAGGGCGGTGAGGCTCTAGAACAGGCTGCCCAGAGAAGCTGTGGATGCTCCATCCCTGGAGGTGTTCGAGGCCAGGCTGGATGGGGCTTTGGGCAAGATGGTGTGGTGGGAGGTGTCCCTGCCCATGGCAGGCAGTTAGAATGAGGTGATCTTCAAGATAGCTTCCAATGCAAACCATTCTGTGGTTCTACATACAGGTTGTTTTGGACACCTGGAAAGTGAAAGGAACTTAAATGTTTGTTCCCCCCGCCCCCTTTTTTTTTCTTCCTTTCTTTTCTTATCCTAGGACTTATGACTGAGACATCTGTTCTTAACTGAAGGCAAACCCAACCCTCTAATCCTTCTCCTGCATTAGTTTCTCTAAGTAAATGTAAGGTTTTCAACCTTAACGTTGTTGCAGATAGTTCATTTTGTGCAATACGGAATGTTCTTAAAGAAGCTTCAAGATTCTAAGGGACCTTTTCAGCAGGCCACTGTACAGTAATATTTCATTTTGCCCTTTTAAAACTCCTCAGAAGCTTGGCAGACCCCAAAAGCATGAGCCATGGTGAGTGTTAAAATTATTTTCTTCTGATATGCTCTTTCTTTTGATCACTATAACTAATACAGTATGTTTTCTGACTAGTGAAAACTCTAGCTCTTTTGCTGTCTTCTTCTACATGCACGGCTTTCAGGTGCAAGTGAAGCTCTACTCCTGAAGCATCGTCTTGAAGCATCAACACCAGATAGAAGGGAGAAAGAGGCATGTTCATTCAAAGTTCCCAAAGTTGTTAGATTGGCATTATTATTCCTATCAAAAGAATAATTCAATTTCACTTTACATCTGAAAACTACAATTAGCAACTTAGAACACTGTACAATTTCCCTGCATTCTCAAGAAAATTAATGGATGGCCTACGTTTTATTTAGGAAGGATGCAACGTATCAAAAGTTTTCTGTATTTATCTGTGCTGCACAACTTTGCAGCGTTGTAAGGAAGCTAGACAGTACACAGCCGCAGTTACATTTGTTTGCATTAACATTGTACTGTGCATGACCCAGCACAGCTCTTCCTGTTCTCACTGTAATCTTCTGAGAGCATCCCTAATAAAGGGAAAAATGCCACTGAATGTCTTTCACCTTACTCCTCTGAGTCAAAATCCCACAGCTGCAAAACTATGCTTTATAGCAAAGAATCCAAAGCTGTATCAAGTAGCATTTCATTGTCTTCCTTCCCAAAGTACATTCTAAATTGAAACTGTTGTATAAGCAATTGCTGTGGTAACTTTTTACAATAAGGCTGTAGTCTGTAACAGTTGTGTAATTATGTAGAAACAATTAACATATAAACTTCTCTCATAACTGTGTTTAGTCTTTAAGAAAAAACAGTCTACAACCCAAAAGTTTAATGATGCCGTATCTAAGATTTTAAGAAGTGTTCTTCTGCAGGTTTTCCAGCAATATAAATCCAGTATGTTCATAATTGATAGCACTCATCCCTTTCAACTCTCTTCCTGACAATTCTCAAAGGAAAAAAGAATGGAAAAAACAAACAAAACCAGAAGAACCCCATGACATCTGACTAAGTTTTAATGCTCTGTGTTATTAAAATCCAGTGAACTTAGTTCTCACTCAGAGAAGGAACTGGGCTGAGCACCCAGCTGGCTGTTATGATCCATATAAGCATTCACTGTATAACTCAGTATAACATAGCCACTTGGCTTGCTTGACTACTGTTAATATTGCTATATATTACAGTACACTATCCCACAGATAGACAATATACATAGTAGTATAAATACACTACAGTATATTCTCTGTGAAGTTTGGTAAGTGAGAAAAACACACGAGAAAGCTGAAATTGGACCTGGTCATAATTCTGGCACTAGATCTTTGAAACAGCCATAACGAGTTTTGCAGATACTTAATAAACTGCATGACTGCATGTCCCATATATTGACAGCAAAAACAGGTAGCATATACAGATCAGAAATCTATCAACACAAAATAATATGGTCTTAAACAGGCATCAAAACTTAACGCTGAAGTCACAATTCACATTTGCTGTTTAACAGGGCTTCGGGCTGTGTTAGCAACCACAGCCAAGAATGCAAACTGTTTGCTAGACAGAAAAATGTGTTTCAATACACTCTATTTTAGAAATAATCTCAAGTGTCATGCATTACCCAGCTCAGTTTCTATGCTATTTTTTGAAGTTAGGCAGAAAATTTACTTCAAGAACTATAGCCATTTTTTTCCTCAAAAACAAACAAACAAACACCAACCAAACAACAACAAAAAACACCACAACAACAACAACCCTCACACCAAGGGTTCTAGCAAGGTCCAGAACATGGAACACAAAAAAAGTCAAGGCGTCATACTATTCCTACACATCCTCAATTTGAGCACAGCACACCTAACACAGGTGTCAGCAGCTAAAACACAGACAGCAATGATGGCCAGTGAGTTAAGTAGGATGCGAAGTACTACAGACTTCTCTTTAAAAAAAAAAAGGAGAAAGAAGCAGTAGCAGAAGACTTAGAAGTTAAGTTTCTTAGCTCAAGCACAGTACTACGCTAAAGCAATGGTTTGCTTCAAGTTTAATTCTCGCTTGTAAAAAGGCAGCTTGGTAATCAACATTGCATATACCAAGAAAAGCAGGTGTCTTAAAAATAGCACATGTATAAAACATTATCAAGTCTGTACTATAGCATCCTGAATTATACCATATTACTATCTCACCTTCATTATAAAGCATCCCTTTAAAAAAAAGGATTAGTCTTATGCTTCCCTTGCAATGATAACTGAAGGGAGAACTTTTTGATAATCTACTGGGGAGAAAAATCAAGCATAAGGTTCCAAAGGAAAAAAAAAAACACAATACTGTTGTTTTTTTTCTCCTAGATGATGAGCACCATAGTAGGTCTAAAACCTGTCATCTAAGAGGATACACCAAGAGTAATATGTATCACAAGAGGTAGGTGATCTCAACAGCGTAACCCAATTTACAAATGTTCACTGTGACGCTACGCTTACAGCAGTTTTGTACATTTGAGCATACTCCTAAATTTTCTTAATTTTATTAGACCTTGCCATTGAGGCAGAAATCCATGCTAAAGTAGGCTTTTTGATTAATTTTCCAGTTGGCTAGAAACATTACTTGTGTCAGTTATTTAACTGCATGGTTCAGCATGCAACATCAAACCAAACCTGATTCCTAATTAAACCAGGAGTCCATCAATCCTAGTCTTCTGCACAGGGAAGATGGAACTTGAAAAAACTCTAAGTGTTTCATCTCCGTCTGGATACAGTGCTGATGCACTAAGTTTCCAAAAATATATAACATAAAATAAATACATGCTTTAAGGTGCACTGTGGTTTTAATGGTTACCAGGCAACAATGAACAGTTACTGAACAAAAAACGCCTTCCTCTTAGAGGCACACACAGAGAAGAGTATTATGTGGTATTCCACTTCTAGAGCTCAAAGACAGATGGTTCCACAGCCCCTAGACATTACTCCTACCCAGTTTCAGGCAGGTATTTAGTGGAACAAACAGTAATAATGAAAGCTAATATCCTGTAATTTCTCTCCTCAGCTACAGATACAAACAGCCATATATCAATGTATAGAAAGTCCAAGTGTGTACGTAAACAAGAAAACACCATGGAACAGAAGGCTCAAAACAAGCTAAAAATACCACAGATGACAGCAGCAAGATTAAATGAAGTTTTTTTTTTTTTCTCCAAGAAATTAGAGAACACACATTGTACCATATTGCAGCATATGCTTTTTTAATTAAATCTTTCTCTTCAGAGATATATAAAAAAAATCTTGCTTTATATTTTTAAATGAATATGTGTAATTGTCTTGGGTTTACGTGGCAAGGGCTTGGTAGCAGGGGGGCTGCAGGGCTGGTCTCTGTGAGCAGAGCCCAGCAGCTGCCCCGTGTCAGATCAGAGCCAGCTCCAGCCGGCTCCAAAAGGGACCCTCTGCTAGCCAGAGCCGAGCCATGAACAACGCTGGGTGGGCCTCTGGGAGAGCAGATAACGGAAAGGGAAAACCTGCTGCACAACAGCAGCTGGGAGAGAGGAGGGAGAAGCAGCCCTGCAGCCCCCAAGCTCAGTGCAGCAGGAGGGCAGGAGGCGCTCCAGGCCCGCAGCAGCAGTTCCCCTGCAGCCTGTGGAGAGGCCTCTGGTGGAGCAGGCTGTCCCCCTGCAGCCCATGGGTCCCACATGGAGCAGATCTCCACACTGCAGCCCGTGGAGGAGCCCCCGGTGGAGCAGGTGGATGTGGCCTGGAGGAGGCTGCGGCCCATGGAGAGCCCCCGCAGGAGCAGGCCCCAGGCCGGAGCTGCAGCCCGTGGAGAGGAGCCCACGCAGGAGCAGGGGTCTGGGGGGAGCTGCCGCCCATGGGGGACCCGTGCTGGAGCAGTTTGCTCCTGGGGGATGGACCCTGTGGTACGGAGCCGTGTGGGAGCAGTGCTTGAAGAGCTGCTGCCTGTGGGCAGCCCCTGCAGGCTCAGTTCAGGAAGGATGGCATCCCGTGGGAGGGACCCCGCGGGGAGCAGGGGCAGAGAGGGACCGTGAAGGAGTGGTGGAGACAAAATGTTAAGGACTGACTGCAGCCACTGTTCCCTGTTCCCCAGCACTACCTGGGGGAGGAGGTGGAAGAAGGTGGATGGGGGGAAAGGTGTTTTAAATTTGGCTTTAGTTTCTCACTGCTTTAATCTGCTGGTGGTAGGCAATAAATCAAACTTCCTATGCTGAGTCTCTGTTTTGCCTGTGATGATAATTGATGAGTGATGTCCCTGTCCTTATCACAACCCTCGAGCCCTTTCCATCCCATTTTCTCCCCCTTTGAGGAGGGGGAGCGAGAGAGCAGTTGTGGTGGAGTTCAGCTGCCAGCTGGGTAAAACCACTCCAATAATTAACCACTCCAATAATTAATGTGTCTTATGAAGGACAATAAAAAACACAGAATGGATTCACCAACTCAAGGATTTTGAATACTATGTTGCTAACTACATACTCCCTCCTATCACCAAATATGTGAGTGGAGGCAATTTCTAAAAATCTTAAAATTTAAATACAGGGTTATGTAAAACTAAAAGCCCATGAAAACTTGAGTTTGTAGTACTTTGGCTAGAAGTTCTTCCAAATATTATGTTAATCAGACAGATCTAAAGGATGAAATCCCTGTAACTCTTCCCATGGATCCTCAACCCTCATTTCTCATAATGGAATTAGCTGCAACTCTGAAATGTGTATGCCAAAAAGCATACAAAGATAGTTGGATTTTTAAATTGATAACAATGTCTTGAAATGTTTTCAAAAGGTAACTTACAAATACAATTGAAACAGATTCTACATGTCAAACAAAAGAGACTTAGCAAAGCAGACAAAAAAGTGCCTTGTGTCACTTAGTTTTAATAATGAGCAAAAAAAAGAGCATTAAAAAATGCATTGAAGGCATTTTTTCTTCTGATATTAGGATAAAGCTCCAATCATCATCTGTGGTGAGTGAACTGAACAGAAATCACCACTAGAAATGGCAAGCATTTAAATGGTAATGCAGCAGACTGCCATGACAATCAAAGTCTATTATGCTCTTCATATTCCAGATGTCAACAGTTGTTTACTGGCTATGCTCAGATGGCTCAGCCCAGCAGTCTCCTGTTTACAAGTTTGTTCTTGCTTAACAGTACCATTAAGATCAAGTAAAAAGGACGGGGCAACAAATGTTGTTCATTTTTTCAGCTATATCATATTGCTTGTATACACGAGTTAAATATTATCCAACAACAAATTCGTAAGTAAACCTTGGACTAACATACAGCTACCTACCAGCTTCATGTCTCAGGGTTAGGAAAGATACTTTGAACACAGTCAAAGACAAGGTCATTCAGTCTGATATACAGATGAAAAGCCAGTCAAACTGGTCTTAATTCTATGTCACTAATGTCATGCCCAGGAATTCTGCAGAAAAATTACCCTGAAAACTTATTCTCCTAGACATTTGTTAACTCATTTTAACTTTGAAATCTCGAGGAAGAAATGTGTGATGTATTCTCCAGGCTTGGAGTGGCATGACAGTCAAATCAAGTTAGAGACACCTCACTAAGGAAAAAGGAATTATTTTCAATGAGAGAAACGTAAAAAGAAACTTAATTTTTCTGTAAGACATCACCTCTTCTAAAAACAGCTCTGCTTACTTACTGCCCAGTAACTGTGGACTTGTGCTCCACAGCTAGAAAATACATAGAAACAGACTGCTCATAGCAAAATATGCCATACATAATAAGCTTGTTCAAAACTTCAGAATTTCCTGAACTTTGTAACTTTTCAAGAGTTGGAACATTTAAATTCCTACAATGTTTCTGAGGACTTTAAACAATATTTGTTATACATATACCTATACATCTGATGATCTTTCCTGTTAAGTCGGACAGGAAACAAATTCCAAAGAATGTTTGCAGATGTGTACAATATACCTAATTAGAAGAAAAAATCTTTTTTTGAAAAAAAAATTCTTAGCACTATTCTTCTTGCTTTAATGGGTATATATTACTTCTCACTGTTCCAGCTTTTCATAGACAACCCTGAAACAATCTCCATAAAATTTGCAATTAACAATTAATTTTGTAAAATGTCACAGAAGATGACACTGATACATTTATACTGATTGCAAAGGGAACTCATATCATTATTGTGAACTCCAGCTGGCTTCTCGATTACTTCTTAGAAAGGTAACTGCCACTGTGTATGTGAATGCCTTGAATAATTTTTAAAGCAGTGCTTGCTGTGTATTTCTGTATTCTGTTCATGTATACAGCCTGTAAATAGCCTTCTGTCGATCTCACCAACACACTACAGATTCAGGTTAAAAGGGGATAGACCTAGCCCTGAGGCACTTTCCATAAGGGTCCAGTGAGTGCTGGCTTATCGTATGCTACATGGATGCACAGTGCCAGAGCAAAGCTATGAACAAATTGTTTAGAATAAGCAGTAAACCACGGCTCCTATTAATCACTCACCCACTGAGATGATCCTACTTGCTTTAATTCTATAGTACAAGATTGAACCCTAAAGAAATGAAGATTGCATTGAATCAACGTTTTTCCTATTTTAAGGAGAGAGCTGTAAAAAGCTTAGCAGTCATTAATACTAGGTAAGTTGAAACTATCAAACATACCTTCACCAGACAATTTGTGTGACCTGGAACAGAGCCATTTACATAGATAATGTCATGTTTTGTGTTGATCCTCCACACCTAGGAGCCAAAAAAATAAATAATGAGCTTATTTTACAGACTATTCCCAGCTTTACAAAGAGTAGCCAAGCAAAGCACAAACTGATTAAATGGAGGAGGCATTCTGAAGAAGAACGATGTTCTGCAGAGACCTAGATGTGCCACAAAATTTGGTTACACGCTATTTTGAGTGCATAGCCTTCTACTGCAGGAGTACATTGAACAGTTTTAAAGGGCTCATGGTCAGGCAGATTAAGGCAGCCCTTCGCCCAGCATTAACACCAACTGAAATTCCCAAGTCTCTTTTCCCCTCTGATAGCAAGAGCTGTTGTGGAATTTGTATGTGACAAATGAAGACAAATACGTTGATGCAAATGTTATTGAAACCATTTGTTAATTTCTTAATTCTATGAGCTGCTCAACTGAACATCCATATTTTCTTGTTACAAAACATTAGTTCTAGTTAGAGAGCAGCAGCACACTTTTTCACAACCTAGAGGCTAATATGCTTTTGTGCAAACTACAGAGGTTGCCTGCAGAGACAGAATAGTGGGTGTTAACAGCCCAGGAACTCCTGCAGGTATGCACACATCAGAATCGAGACAGGAACTATAGTCCCCTTTTCACACAGGAAAGTGAAAGGCCACGATAAAGTAAGGATGGCCTCAGACAACTTAGACTTGATCAGGGTTTGAACAACCCATCTGACATAAAAAAATATATTGTAGGACGACAGAGGCCCAATGCTTTTTCTACTGCAAGCAGAGGTTTAGGTAAACAGTGAAAAACACAAGATGTGCAACTGTCACCTGAAATCCCAGTCCTCAGGACTGTATATACAAAAAGGGAGTTAGATACCTTCTTTGTAAGCCACAAGACAGGAGCACATATTTGCTGCTCTTGTCTTTCCAACTTGCTTACTTCTAACAAATGACAGACAGTACACCGCAACAGTGATGGTTAGTCCATTGTTTGGCAATGCAACCACCTTGTACACATTCCAGTATGGTTGGTACCTACCTTTAGCCCAAAAGATGTCCTGTAGATGTTACCCATTTTACCAGGCATTTTCTTTCCACGGTAAACTTTTGCAGCTTTCTAGATAAAAACAGGCCCCAAAATTATGTAACTGCAAGCAGTACTTTCAAAATTGAGTGTTAGAGCAAGAAAATACGCTGGTATTTACAATGTTGAAAACATCTAATATTGATTAGCATTATAAATGCTAATCCTTACCTGATGGATGCTAGCTATTACTCTGTTATCTTAAACACTTGACCTCAATCATAAAAATCACTATAAGTAATATACTGTAACAAAGGGATTCTAGCTTTTCTTAATATGCAATAGTTATAGATTCAGATCAAAATCTTCACTCACCCCATCTTTTCATTTGGAGAAAAACAAGAAAAGGTGCATTTCTTTAGAACTAATGTCAAAACGTAACTCTCAACTGTATCACAGTCGGTAGCAACTGACAAATTGCCCTGAAATACTTGTGGATGCCTGCACAGGGCTCCAGAGCAACCCTGCCAAAGTTGAGATATACTGTAGTTTCTCCCTTCCCTCCAGTCTACAAGTTTTATACTGATAACAGATTATTTATTTTTTAAAGCATGTCATTTTAAATTCTGTTCTGAAAAATACATGTCCTGCTATTGTGTAATTTCTGTATCTCATTTTTGTTTGGCTGAGTATAACTTGCAGAACAAGTGTGGAAAAAAAAAAAAAAAAGAAAAAAAGAGGGGGCAGGAATGATCAAAATAATTTTCAGTTCTACAGCATTACCCAAGGATTTGACTCAGTCTCCTGCACCACTCTTAATTATTAATTATGGTTATTTATTTAACTTCTATGCAAGTCTTGATTTTGGGAAATCAAAAGCAAGCTCTAGGGACAAGATTTTGTACTACACAATGCAGGATCACAAAAAATATGTGAGGTGGTCAACACTAGACTGGAAAATATCAGACAATTCAGGTTCAGTACTATGACTCAGTTGGTTTTCATTCCACATAGTGAAGCTAGTTTAAAAAAAAAGTCCTCCTCCTTCAGTCTGTATCTTATGCAAGCTTTATAGGGACAAAGTTTTGAAGCATGTGTTCCAAAGAACTTTTAAAGCAATATTGTTTATAGCTTGAAACTTTAAAATATTCCGTACTCTGCTTAAAAATGCTAAGTAACCAAGAAGCTATTTTGGGGATGAAAGAGTTCGTTAAGCAGCTACACAAACCAGGAAAGGTGATAAAAGGAATTGGGGTTCCACAGTACAACCATCTACTTCTTCAAAGAACAGCACAGTATCTGCAGTATAAGTGAAGGGTAAATCCTTTCCAATGTAAAAATGCTGTGATAAAAGATTTTTAGAACTCTTTGAAGCTTCAAGACTATTTCTCTCAGCTATAGTACGATACCACAACTTGCTCAGTTAAAACATCTGATTGCTTACTTACCAACAATACAGAATATTCATAAATTAACACATACAAGGAAGGCTATCTGGATTGTTTACTATACAGGTTTCTGAATCTCCTTCAAAACATTTGGGATTCTCTCCTATCACAGAGTAAATGGTAACAGCTTGCTGTTGTGAAATAATTCACTTTTAGTAATTAGTTCTAAAGACACAGAATAATATTTACATCAGAAAGTGAGAAGAAATAAGAATCCTCACATTGGTAGATATTGCTCCAGGGCGTCTGTGAGTTTTAGTTTGGCCGTGGCTTGCAGGCTGGCCTTTAAATCCCCACCTTTTCATAACACCTTGAAATCCTTTACCAATTCTGAAAAGAAGACAAAAAAACCTAGGTTAGTCAGCCTTAAAATAAAGGTTCTAGCAATAAACAATTTCAGTCAGGCTCATAATCTTTTTACTTCTAGCACAGTTCAGCAGATACATGAAAATATTTTAAAAAATATAACTGTATTTTATACCACAAACGTATTTTAGTACAATACTTCAATGTTGTTTTAGAGAATAAGAAGCACTAGAAGCAAGTCAAATACACAAAAAGACTGATACGTTCCTTGCTGTGATGGTCCTCAGTACATAGTACTAAAATGAAGCTTTAACTCATATCAAGATTTAACACCAGAAAAAGAAAAGTAACAACAAATACCAGAACTTCATGAAAGTCAGTAAGCACCAAGAGAGGGAAGGGATGGCTGCTTAGACTATCATCAAAATACGCCAAGGAACATTTATTTTCCAAACTACAGTAGGTTTGTCTCTTGAACACAATTGTGTGTGTAATAAAAGCAGTTTTTGTGTGTGTAAAAAGCAGTTAACACATTTGATGTGGACCCATCTGACAAATAAGCTCTAAGACAAAATAAATGCATCTTCACTGCCTTAATATTTCAAGCAAATATCATTACTGGCTCTGGAGTTCAATTTATTGCAAGGAAAGGCGCAATAGGAAAATCTGGCTCACCACTGCATGAGAAAAGTAGATTACAGTGTGTGTTTAAACCCGCACTGTCATTTTCCAAAAGGAAAAGCCTGTTCACAGGGTTTGTGGCTGCACTGATTAATTAATGTAACAAGATGATCCAGTGTACAGAAATCCTTCCTCTGCTAAAGCACTTTGCAATGCCACAGTCCTATTAGTTCCAGCGTTAGACGCAGGAAAATAAAACTGGGAAGGAGCACGCACACTCCGTGCTGGACATATGGACAACATCCTACCTACTCCCCTGATCACAAAAGTAATGTCATTAAAAACTAGAGAGAAAAAAACGTACAAATGCTGCAAACCTCCGCATGTAGAAAAATTGGATTCTCTCCTCTTCCACTTGAGTAATTCTCCTGTGATTACTAGCCTCATTGGCTACGGCAGTTCAAACTAAAGTCAAAAGCAGCCACAACTGGAAAGCCATAGACTGCTAAGGAGACATGACTTGTGCAGCATCTGCCTCTTTGATTTTCCCTTCTCTAGTCTGAACCTAGTAGCCCCTTCCACTTAAGTTCACCGCAGAAAGATACCTAGCGTCTAAAATCAAGATCTTTGGTTAGATAGTACTGAATTTGGTTTGCTCATTTCCTACCACTAATTAAAGAAACACTAGAACATGATTAAAGCAGTGATCCCTTCCTTCGGTTGACCAGTCATGCAAGTGCCTTCCACCAGCAAGATTTTTTCAGATCAATAGTTGATGATGGAAAGGGGGACATGACAGGGACCTGAGGGCATCTGTGGGAGGGAGAAGCAGGGCTCCCTGAATCAGGGACACATGAATCAGCTTATTTTAAAAGTCCATAGTCACAGCAAGTAGCAAAAGAGGGAAGAAAAAAAAAAAAAAAAGCAAGCCAGCAAGCCATAGCTTGAGCATTGAAGGTATTGAAGGCTGGAAAAAGTTTGTGTTCGTTCATGCTTTGAGTGGCTCTTTTTTTTTTTTTTTTTTTTTTTTAAATCCTTCACCAATCTGTAGATGTTAGTAACTTTGAAAATACAGAACAGAAACTAGAGCCAAAGGAAATCTCGTATCTGCTCTGCAAAACCACTGTTACTTCTTTAAAGCTATCTACCGTTGGCCACGTTCACGCTTTCCAAGCCAAGACTACTCCTGGCATCTCTAGCTGGAAGACGGAATCAGCAAACTCTCCAAAACCAAACTGCAAGCGGGTCACATAACAACAGCTGTGCAGTTACCAGAGAGCAGACTGGGGGCATGATTAATTCTTCAGCTGCAGAAATGTACTTGCAATTCATAGAAATCCAGACAACCAACTAAAGCTACTGTTTCAGGAGAAAACACTACCATCAACTTTAATCAAGAAACAAAATCCCTGATGTCATGAATCACCTCAATATTTCATTCAGGTGGTTCGTTCTTAGACATCAACAACTTTTAATCCCATAAACTGTACTTTTCAATAAAATATAAATAAACTATGTTGTTAGAAATGGTTAAGATTTGTAAGAGGTGCATTTTGAGAAAATACTTCATCAAATGCTCTATCTTCCAAAAGGAGTGATTATGTCAAACAATAAGAGTTGCTAGTGTTTAATGATTTGAGCAATGGAAAATGCTCAACTACTTTTTGGCCTTTTCCAGTTACACACACATTTTAATGTGAACAAAGTTTCAGAGTTTATAATACTGAAGGCTTAGGAAATATATAGTAAGTATCGACTGACTGAAAAAAGAGCATACTGATGAACAGATGTCTTTAGACATTTATGGAATACAAAAACTGTCTCCAATATCTGAAATATTATGGCAAAGGTCAAGAAAGATCTCAGCTGTGAAACTAGAATATTACATACCACTTAAAGCTTTACTAACTCCTAACACTCTTTCATCATATTTATTCAATACTTTTTTAGAATAGTTTCATTTTTCCTGTGTGAAGAACTGAATGATGGTCTCTGAATTACCTACAAACACACTTTACCTTACGATTCTCTGAACATTAGCTTTCCATTCAACATGATTCTCAATCAACATCATGATTTAAAAGAAAGATTTATAAATCCTATAAATTCAATTAAATAATTTATAATAAGAAACTACAGCCTTGTTTCATTCTAGAGTTTTTGATTTTTTTTTAAAGAAAGAATAAACCATGTATGGCATTCTTTACGCACACGTCAAGATGAAAAATGATTATACAGACAGTATCTATTTCTTCCTAGCCTTATCCTTTACCTTAAATAAAGCTGGAGCCAGAGTAAAAAACACATGTAAATCACATGTAAAAATTAAAATAAGGCAACTACTAGCATCTGTTTAAATCAAACTTAAAAGAAGAACTGTTCATTTAGGCATTTACTGGCTCAGTCAATAGACCTCTGACGCTCTAGAAGAAGCAATTTCCAACCTAGGTCCCTGTTGACGTGACTCTGATCTGTTCTCAGACAGGTAATGGATTTCCCCATTTTTCCAATTGTATGTAATGTACTTTGCATTTGAAAGCAAACTTAAGATGCATGCTGTTCAACAAATAGTATGAAAAAATCAGAGATTTATAACAAGTTTACATTTATCTTAAACTTCCAGAACTTTCGAATATTTGTAAGAATATATCCCATATAAGAATACTGGATCTTCTTTTACTTAAAAAGTCTTGTGACTTTTCTTAACATTAATCTAGCCCAAAATCAAAAGATGAGAACACACAGTTACTACATATGTATGCACAATTTTTAACATACTATATATGTACTATTTCATGTAATTTCACATTAGCCAAATTATGCATAAAAGACACCAACAAAACATGCATCTCTCCTGGAGTTACTTTTCTTTTGACCTACACCACCACGTTATTAAAGAATACATCAAAAGTGATTTCTCCCATTAAGGTCAGAAATGTTGAAATCCCCCTACACTGCTCATTAAATTATATGGAACCTTTAAAAATAAACATGATACAATTCTACTTTAGAACAAACTCAAACATGCATAAGAAGAGCTAATAGGCATAGCTCTGAGAGATGGATACCAGGAGCCTACATTAAAGTATAACATTTGTCATCCTACTCATACTGTTGAGATTTTTGGTAAGACATCTACTACCTGTTGTCTTGGCTTGAATCAAGGACTCTATTTTTGTTCTGACAATGGCAATATTAAACACAATATCTGAGCAAGTATGCATTGGGTCTATCTTTAGCAGACTTGATACGTGTAACACTGCTTTTCTGTAATACATGGAATTTAGTTACTTACTTAGCTCCATCGAAGCATGATTAGCTGGGTCCCATAAAGGAACCACAGGCAACAATCATGCATATGCGAAACTAACATGAACGTTAAATGAAATGAAAATAATCATTCTGTGGAATTAGAGTTTAATTAGACACAGTAGTTCTAGTCTCACCTGCTGGAAAGCAGCTGTTCAAGTCAACCACACAATTTTGTACAGAACCTCAATTTCCAAGTTTGACAGAAGCAAAATGCCAGTAGCTAATGAGCCAACCGTCATTTAGAGAACTACTGAAATAAAGCACTGTAATTAAACCACACTTCAGTTTGCTATTAACTTTTCAAATTTAGCTCATTTAAAGGACAATCACTTAAATATTGTAGAGGAAAAATATCCCAACTACTTAGTCAAATAATTTCAGACAACTTGTGTACTTTCAGGCTCAGATTAGTCTGTTAGCCTACTAAAGCTCAAGGAAGCCACTAAGCACAACAGAATCACCACTTGCACATTTCAAAGACAACCACCATTGGCTTTTTTTTTTTTGAGTGGCAAAAACTCCAAACTTTTTTTGGATTGGAGTGGTTCATTGGTTTCCTGAAACGTTCATGAAAAAGGCCACGAAGCAGCAGAAATTCAACTTTCTTTTGAGTTGTAGTCAACTACAACTCAAGCTCCATCCAGCATTCAGGCTACCATGCAAAGCATTGTCCCACCTTATCCCATCCTCACGGTTTTGGTTGTCTTTGTACCAGCAATGAAGCTCACTCTGTTGAGGAGAAAAGAACCAGGGCATTCAACACCTGAAAACCAAGACTGTGAAGAACAGGGATACATAACACAGACCAGTTCCTTCATGTAACTCACGATGCCAACACCAGCACCAGGAGGTAAAAGGAACTCTGTGGGAGCCAGCACGACCTCTCCTTTGGGCAGCAGATTCTACTATGCCAACTCAGACACCAAAATAGCATAGCCTGTGAGAGAAGCATTTCTGGTTTGTGCTGTGCATTTTAAAGTGTATTAGAACTAAAACCATCTGAAGTTTACTCCTGTCCCACACAGGGCACTAAACTTTCAGACATATTTGAAACCTACCTTTGAAAACAAAGGGCAAGTCTTATAATTAGAAATAGTTATGAAATTTAAGGACTGGACTTTTAAATTGCTCAAAATGAGTACTAAGGAAAAAATTCAACACTAAACAAGACTGGCAGTTTGCAGACACACTGTCTACTGCGAGTGTTTTAAAAGCTATGCATACAGTGCTGCACAAATCAAGCAACTTCAAATAAAAACAAACTGTACACATCTTTAACTGACTCTTCTTTCTGTGTGTTTTTCTTCAGAGGAATAAAATGAATTCTAATATTTCAAAAGACAGGCAAATGCATTTCCAATAAAAATTTAAAAGCAGAGAGTCCTAAGAAAAACAAACAAAAAACCCCACTCAACATTTTGGTAATCAAGTTTCTAACCAAGTCTCTTCTGAAATTAGTAGTTTGTTTAAACTACAATAAACAAGAAAAGCTCACTCATTTCTAAGGAGCATATTTTTGATTTTCATCTCAGCAGAAGGAAGCATACAAAAGGTATCTTGCTCATCTGGATCAGGAGTTGGTAAAAAAAAATTTACATTTCACTTTATATGCCACTATATTCTCTCCTCACTGAAGTGACTTTTTTTTTTTTTAAGTTTTAAAAAAGAATAATTACAATAAACATCACTATGAAGAACAGCATTGATTTGATTATTTATATGATTTTTAGCATGGCACACTTTGTTATTTTCTCTGACAAATAAACAAGTTTCCTGATCTTAAAAATTTGAAGAATATGTTCATGTAAAAATATTTCTAAAAACTTTACTAGCAGCAATAGAACTTTTTAGGAATTATTGGCTTTTAAGTCCATAATTGTTTAAATCAGGAAAATGGAAGTTGCTCCCTGCTATGACTCAGCATAATACTCTTATGTTTCTTTTCAAAATGCCCCTATGGCTTCAATACAACTCTAGAGAGTAATACACAAAGGCTAATTTCAGCCTCCAGACCAAACCTCCACAGGTTCCCTCTTTCTTCAGCAGGCAGAAGCTGGCTCCTTTTCAGTGTGGTTCAGAACATAAGTTTAACATGAAGTATACTCTCCTCTCTTTCCCAAATGGCAACCCAAATGCTATAGCCCAGTGCTGTAATCACTCCTAGGTAACTTGCTTACCCTTCAACAAAGCATTTCTTGGATATTTTTGTGTCACTGTGAAAGCTGTATTTTTTACACGTAGAGTAACAAAGAATGATGTATACGGTACTTTGAAAAATAATCAGAAACAAAACCCCACCAATTACGGGACTAAGGAACACTGCACAAAATTGCATGGAATAAATTAAAAGATCCACAGAAAAACTGCAGTGTACTCAAATAATTTAATTATTGCCCGAGAATTAAGGTAATGTAATGATAAATGCAGTGTTCCAAAAAATTGGTAGTTACGGGAAAAAAAAAAAAAAAAAAGCAGAAACCAGAATGAGAATAAAGCACAGAAAAAGGTTTAAAAAGTAAAATCAGATCTAGAAAGACTGAGATGATTAGGGGATTATCTTAACAGGAAAAAAAATTGATGAAGAAAATCCTGATGTCCCTTTTGTTTAAGAATTTTTTCTTCTCCTTTTATACTAGGCACCTGTACATCACGATTACATGCAAAATACTACTACAATCACTGGTACAAACAAATAGGTAATTTCCAAACTGGGATCATCCAAACAGATTAAAAATACTGACTTAAAAGATGGGATGGATTCGCCAAACATGACCAGGAACCCAGACTGTTCTCAGCTTGATACTACTTCAAATACACATCGCAAGATACAAATCGATACCCTATGGCTGCTTACCAATATCTCTTCAATTGGCAAGCAACTTTCCTGGTACTTGGAAATACTTCTACAAAAACAAGGATCTTCTGCATTAAAGTGTGACACTCTCTCTGCATGGAATGCTTGTACTCCTGATGAAACAGTACTTAGCTTTACAGACAAGTTACTGTCTCTCACAGGCTGTTCATTAAAGCACAGTTTAGAAGTTGAATGAATAATATACCAGGTTGAAGTTTTACGTAAGCAAATTCAACACAGAAAAATAATAATTCCACTCCTGTTCCAAATAAGATGCATTTGTAAGTGTTTTCAGGTGGAGCTCCATTAGAGCTGACTATTCTGCTGTACTGCCATGGTACATTTCCCCCTATATGCAAAGCCCCGTGAATAATATCAGACATTTTTAAGTATGACACGTGAGACAATTACAATGGATAGTATTTCCACAAAGCCATTTTGGTATTATCTCCATTACACAAAAAAATTAAACATCAAATGGAGAGCAGTATCTTGGTAGCACAAGGCAACAAAAATACACTACACTAAAACATGGAGATAGGAGTTCTCAATTCTCTTGGGCAGTGGAAATCATGCACGTAACAAACAAGGCATGACGAGTCTCCATGGCAAGATGCCAGCTACTCTTTTGACACCCTCTACCACTTGGGCCCTAATCTGGCATTCGCAGTAGTCCGAGAGGAAATCATTCCTCCCACGTTAAGTGAAAGATACCAGCAGTTGCTGGCAAGCGAGATGAGCTGGAATATGAGAGAAAACAATACAGGAATTTGACAGTTCTGTTGTCCTGCTAAATGTATTCTCTATTTCTTTTTTGCTCTGCTGTCATCATGATTCATCTCTTCACCAAATCAAAATTAAACAGCTTTTCTGAGAGCTGAGGCCCTTCACCATTTATTCCTTGCTTCCACATACCACAGGCACATTATAGACTTCCTGACCTGTGCTAAGCTTGAGCACTTCTTTCTCAAGCTGTATATCAAGTGCTCCAACGATAATCACGTGTGTGACAGACAATCACAGCCCTAAAAGAGTTTGTTCACCAACAGTGTTGAAATTGAAGAGCCTCAAAGAAAGATAATCTGATATTTTTGACCCAATGGGTGAACAGACTTTTAAATTCTACCACTCCCCTTCCAACTGTATTTCAGCTTTTGATAACCATAAAGCTCTTCTCAAGCCAAAGCAGAGGACAAAAAAAAAAGTCAACCAGCCTACTTGAAAGATGAGCCGTATGCATTAAAATGCTGGGAACCTACGTTTTTGCAGTGACGTCCACGAACTGTCCTGGACGGAAGTGAGCGGCATACAAAGGAGTGCCTTCAAAAGAAGAGGACAGATCACATTTAACTAAGTGCCAAAATCCTCAAATCACTCTCCAGTCATTACCATCCAGAGTAGATTGCAGTCAAAAAAAAGGGAGCAATTTTTTTTTTTTTTTAAAGACACTATTTGTTCTTTTTTTTTTTTTTTTAGAGACCTCAATGACTAAACTAGATGGTTTAAAATTGCTACTTAGTCACATTTCTCAGTTGCTAGCCCAATTTGAAATACGTAGGAAAGAAGAGTTTGGGCTGTACTTAGAAACGTTCCAGATACTGAAAGAAACAAAGCCCAAAATGCTTAATTAGTTAAGGCACTCACAATAAACAAACCTCGCAAGAAAGCGGAACCATGCTCCCCCTGTATCTACTAGCATATCACAAAGTGGATTTTTTTAAAATGAAAAATAAAAGTTCTACAATGCTTCCTCTTTGATAAGACTGTGCGTGTCTAAACTAAAGACAGAAGATAGAACTACAACCACAGGGAATTACCTACACACTACCTTTTAGTAGAATTAATGTTACCATACATCAGTGACATCACTCATCTGAGTCACATCTCAAGCATAAATTCCTCATATTATTTAATGCTGTTTGTATGGTTCATACAAACCTGGGGTAACATGTCTGTTAGCAGCAACCCACTGACATAATATGAGGTACGTGAAGCATGCTATGGACAAAAATATATGCTCTTTTATTGTTTTCAATAAAAATCAATTTATTGAAAAATCTACAATTCTGCTCTATCTTAAGCTTTTGCTTCAATTAATTAGCCCATACTTCTTCTACACATCAGACTTTATTTTTATCAGTTACCACACTGTCTTAAAAACCCCTTGCAAGAGCCTTCTCCAGTATCAAATGAAGATGGAAGACGTTAGAATCTCCTACCATATATAAGTCATGTCAAAATATTGACAGTTAACTGTCAAAAAGTACAAAACAAAAGCAGCCTATATACAAAAGCTACTAACACCTAAAAACAAATAACTTTTTAATTAAGTCTCTTAACTTCTGATACTGATTTTCAGCGAGGACGTTTGTTACATGTTTTACTGTGTTTTACTTTGCAAACTGCCAGAAAAAAAGCATCACGTATGACAACAGGCAGCCACAATTACAGCTTATTTGTGTTCAGTGACACAGAAATAAGAATTCAGCAAGTTCAACACAAAACAAAAATGTAATCAACTTAACTTGGTTTAGATCTAGAAGAAGCTGCAGGCATTAACTATGCACATAGCGTCCAGTAAATCAAAAAGACTACCTGGTTTAATTATGGCATCATCTGTTACATTAAACGCTGTAACTTTCTGCTTCCGTGGTACTCCAGCTTCTTTAAAAATTTCCATTGCAGCCTCTGATTTCTGTAACAAAGTGTAGCCATAAAAAAAGGCACAAAAAATACTCCACGATCAGCACAGCACAGGTGATTTTACAGACTGTCAACATCACTCAGACAGACATAGCATACTACATTTTTATCTTGAGATAACTCTATATAAAATTAACTCTATATGAAATTAATTTAAAATTCCCAGGTCTGCATTTTATTTTCAGTCTAGTAATAACCCTCGTTATATCATATAGATAAGAGGTATGAAGATTTCCAAGATCACAATAAAAGCAAACAATCATTTAGAATGTACATAAAATATACGTGTTTTTCACTAGTTTAACTCTTGAAAAGAGTTTCATAATAATTTAAAAGTGTTTTCCCCTTTTCAAAGCTGCTAGTGAATTGGTTCTACAGCACCACAAATAACATTTATTCCATTTAACAATATCAGACAAATAAAGCCCATTCGTGCAGAAACTTCTACAGAAGAGGATGTAGCTTCAATGGACAAAACCGAAAAAGGATAAAGAACAAGCTTACAATTCATGTGTTTTTAAGATACAGCAAGTACACTCAGTGCCAAAGCACTGTTGAAAAGAAGAGCCCTTGTTTAGGAAACCCACAACCCTCACATAAAGTTTAAAACACTTAAAAAAAAAAAAAAAAAAAAAGTGTTCTCAGCTCTTTTAAATGAGACAATTCACAGCACAGCTGACCATTAAGAAAATCCAGCCAATGGAAACAGTAGTGCAGGAAGACTGAGGCTGCAGGAAAAAGTGATGCCACTGATTTTTCTTCAAATGAATTCTAGAAAGCAATTTAAGCATCTGACAATACTGTCACACTTGGGTAGTCACATCTCTGAGGTTCACTTCTCAACAGTTCTGTGCAATTCTCTCTCAAACAACAACAAAAAAAACCTTTGCATTTTCAGACAAAATAATCTGAAAGCCTTTAAAACATTTAGTTTATTTAGAAAATGCGCATGCTGTTCTTCCTTTTGTCTTAAAAAATGTAAAAAAAAAGAGTTAGGAGGGGAAGTTTTGTTAAGAATGAGGAAGCAAGATGAAGAAGCATCTCTGACTTAGACACACAACTATTATCTTTACAGATCTGTCCTTACTTGAGGAGGAAACATGGATACAGAGTCTTTGAAGGATATTTTTTTATTATTATTAAGTGATTTGTTAACTTGATTTCACAGTACAAAACACATCAAAAAACATTTTTTTTTTTTTTTAAATAAAAGTTCTTCAATTAAGTACAAAATCTGCCCAGAAGACTGGAAAAATTTGAGGCATCAGTGGAGGACAACTGCATTAAACTGTATTACCATACGTGAGGATGAAAAATAAAGCAGATTCCCCTGCTATTAAATGCCTCCATTTCCATCCTTTATTTCCACTGCTATGTAAAACTGCCTCCTTGGACAACATTGAGTGGAGCTCTGTGCTCTGCAGGAGTTCCTGGAAAGAGCTACCACAGTTGAAGAAAAGCAGATGAAAATCAAAGGGTGAAAATCGCTTATTCCTCAAAAACGTCCTGTGATAGCCTTTTACCGGTCTACTTCAGCAACAAGGTTTCCTCAAGCAATGAGGTCACAGGGATGTATTATTACTAACAGAACACTGCAGACTTTACTAAAACCTTCCTACCAGGCAATACTGAAGAGAATAGTGAACAAATTCTCAAATGTTCTTATTTTTAACAAGCCCAGCAATATCTTCCAATACAGGAAAATGATCAATATGCTCTCACTTAAGGAAAGAAAATATTTTTGCAACAATTGCTACAACACTGACAGAATAGTACTTTAGAGAATAATCTTGCATTAAAAATCATTAAAAACCTCTGTCAATTTGTAATGGGCTGACATCAAGCTAAAAAGAAAAAAAAAACATTGCATATATAAGATAGAAATACCTCTTAAAAACAAACAAACAAACAAAAACAATAGTTTGACACTCAAATACATGAGTTACTCTTTGTTAGTAAAATTACTGAGGGAATCACTAGACTGAATTCATTAAAAAAATCAGTAGCTGTGAGGAATCTGAGGAAGACAGGTGTTCCCACGAGGAATTAACAGAAGATAAACCAAACCGCTTACGCTAATACAATACAGCATCATTCAGCTCTCTTTTAATTCTCATATTTGGACACTTCAGAGAGAAATGAAACACATAAAAAGACTGATAACATAGGAAAGCATTGATTCAAACTTGAGCTAAGCCAGAAAAATACATCTCTTGTTGGTACCTTGGCAAGTAAAATTGCTCAGAAACCGCATGCCAAATTTTTTCTTGGAAACTATGCAGCTTATACAGAGATGATGATAACACAGAGCTCTGCTCTCGGCTAGGTCCTTACCACAGATTTGCCCAAGGATATCTAGTCAATTTCTTTATTAAAATAAGCCTTAACTTAAGCAAATTAACAGGTGCTAACTTGGAAGAAGTTATATGCAAGAGAAGCATTGACATAATGCAAATTACTAAAAAAGCCCTTGAATCATTAGTTCTGCTGTATATAGTTTCTATAACCCTCCTTGTTCATTGCACTCTTTGACAATCAAAGAATCACTACTAATATCACTTTCACAAAAAGATTTATTGTATGAGGCCTAATGTGCAAAATAAAACTTGAAAGTTATTAGATTCTTATGATTGTTGCACATCTTAAACCAAAGCTACAGGAAAGAAAAAGCACTAATGAAATTTCTCCAGAAAAGACGTCACACCTGGCAAGTAGAAATGGGCCAAAATTAGACACACAAAACAGAAGCAATGATGGTAAAATATGCCATAAATCCACTGAATGAAAGGAAGACACCTTAAAGTATGAGTCTGTTCAAAAAATAAATCACTAGAATACCCTGTAAAAGCCAACGTTTACCAAATGAAGAAGCTCCTACTTCCCTCACGTTCCCTAAAGCACAAACAAGTACACAGACTCATTTAGAGGCTCTGGGAAAACCTTCTGTTTGAAAAAAAGGAAATACATGTCCTTGAGAGACCAAAATCCCAAACTGAGATAATCTGGTTAATAATCACGAGCCCTATTTTTTCTTGCTTAAATCAAACAGATGAGTTCCAGGAAATTGCAAGAAATGAAAAGTGATACTTTATAGAAATAATGGATCACAAAAACAGCAATCCTTTGAGGGAAAGCTTTGCTCCTGCTTTGATCTATAATTCTATTTTCCTTGTCAGGAGTGACAGCTCTGCTAGACAGCCACAGCCATTGAAGGTGGCTGGGAATTCCACATCAGACGTTTGAGGTGTCTAAACAACTGAGTGGTTTTGACATCACTGTTGATGAGCTACAATCATGAAGTTATCTTCCTGAAAACTGGTCTTGAACTTTTTCATCAGTAAAACTATATGCAAATTATCAATCTCAACAGATTTAGTTGTAATTCTTCCACAAGTCTAATAAAACAGTATGGAAGAGTGAGCTATAGAACACTGCCATCTAAAGAGGTGATGAAACTGAATGAGTTTACAGCAGGTCATTAAGGTGTGTGTCTTCTACTGCCCCTCCACAGATGTGGGAACACGGCTAAAAGCCTTTTGGACTCTTACCAGCACAGGACACTGCTCATCACAGCAACTTCCTAAACCCACAGCTTTCCTGGGGAACCAAGGGACAAGAACTTCACAAGTTCTTGCTATGCTCTTAACCAAAAATTAAGACTCGCAGTAGGGAAACAAGCAAGGATGAATGTGACAGAAGATCAATTCCAAAACATTCTGTTCATGCTTCTGTTGTACTGTAATCACAAGAGAAACAACTACTCTAACAAAAACACCCAAAGCAGTTCACTTACAAAAAAAGGAGATACATTTTTTCCTCCAACAATCAGCTTAGCTGTTTTTCCTTCTGATTCTTCCTTTGAAATGTATCTTAAAACGTGACAGTCTTGTACCTTAAGAAAAAGGGAAATAGTGATTACTGAAGTAAATGTGCATGGTTTGAGTACCTAGTTAGGTACTGTCAAGACAAGTCAAACAAAGCCAGTCTGTTTCATTTGTATTCACAAAGATTCACACAAGATTTGGTGCAGATAGGGCAGTGTGTTACCCTTTTACCACAGACCCTCTTCTCCCAATCAATTAAAGGTTTATCTTAGAAAAAAATACTCCTAAAATGCAAACTGTATTTTCAAGAATACTCTAGAAATTGAATAAACTCTTATAGCTACCTTTTACATGCAAGATGCGCATAGTCCGTGCTGCTTGTAGCTGCAAAGCATACAATGTAAGAGACTACATTATAGACTCTGACTTCTTTGCCCTGTAAACCTGGTGTCCTTCACAGCCCGTTTGTCACATGGCAGCAACAGGTGGGCAAAACAGCTTCATCACAGCTACCATCAGCCCAAGAATACAAAGAAATAGCTTCGAAGATACAAATGCTCAGCAATCAGAGTGAAACTAATCCCCAGGTGCCAGCATGTGACAAAAAAAAGAAAAGTGGGGGACTGAAAACCAACTTCACATTGTCCTCCCATTGTCCGTGGGCAAGGTATACCACGTACAGTTCTGCAGCACTTTAATACTCAAGGCGGAAGACAGACCACTTCTAGAAAGTTTAGCAAATAAACAGAATAGGCACAGTGTGCTCTGCAGGGCTGAAAGATTGTTTTTAAAGTGATTTCCTGCTATGTAAAATGATAAATTTCACACTTCTGCCTGAAACTTCAGGTTAACGATCTGAATACAGTAAAGGGGATGAAATTCTACATGATTTATTTCACCTTAAGTAGCGTGACAGCGTGTTTCTTTCCTGACTTGGTCCATATTGGCATCATTCCCAGTTTTACCGCAACAACACCGACTCTGACAGAATCTGTAGATCAGAAGAAAAGACAGATGCAACTCCATGCTTGGTGTTTGAAAGAACCCAACTCATAACCTACAGAACTGCCTGCAAAGTCTCATCAGCTCAGACTTGTCCTAAGGAGCTGAGGATGGAGAGAAGACATCTCTGACTCGCTGTGGGTGGGCTGGGAATAACCTGTTCGTTGTTTTTAATCCTATTAGCAGTAAAGTTCTGTTTGTTCCAGTTCTGTTTGATAGAACGCGCAAACCAGTTCATCATTAAGATTAAAACAATCAATGCTTCAGACTCATTCTTTGGTGAAATCATGACACCCATGCAGAATCCTAGAACCAAAACCACTATTAAAAAGTTTTCTGTTGTAGGTTTCTCCCACCCCAACCTGTGCATATCCTTGACACTGTAACCATACAGCAAAAGCACCCTGTCAAGTCTGGCCTCTGACGGCCCAGAGCTTGAAAAACAGAACACTTCACATAAAGAATAAATACTTTAAGGCTTGAAAAATACAACACACTTACTAGGAAGTGTAACATATCAGTTCTCTAAAAAAGCATTTAAAACAAGTCCTTAACCTTGTGAAAACTCAGCTTTCAGTCTGAATCAGCACCTGCTCAGTTCCGGTGCCATTCAATGCCAACAAAATAAAAAAAAAAAGAATCCATCAAAAAAGACCTCCTAGAATGTAAAATATATGAACTTGAAAGTGTTCTTGTAAGTATTGCTGGGCTGAAGAAAAACCTGTCGCAGAAGACATCCCAGTTCTATTCAGTGATTCCAAAGTCTTATGGACTAGAACAAAACATGAAATTTTTGACTCTTCAAAAGGAGCACATCACCTGACATCAAACGACTACCTGATACAGTCTGCAGATCCAAGAGAGCATCCTCATGGATGAGGACAGAAATTGTAACAAAGAACATTTTGCTCCTTGCAGAGGGCAAGGTGATTGAGGTAACAGCAAAGAGGGATATATAAGACAGAACCCCAGTGCTACCAAATGCAACAATGCAACAACAATAATTTCATCATAATTTTATTACTGGAAATGAGAGACTTTCTTACCTGGTTTCCACTCATTCAGTGGCCACGGCTCATCCTTCAGAGGGCAGAGCTTGCTGGCTGTCTGTGCTTTGTATTCCTCAGCAGTTGTCTTCTTGAGGAACTGGACATTCTCTTCAGAAAGGTGTTCGTGCCACCATGTTGCATCGTTACCATGCCTGGCTACAGAGCCCAGCTGCCCCCTTTCCAGTGAGGGGAAAAAGTTCAAGTGTCTGATCAGTTCAAATAATGACTCATAACATGTATGTTCATAATGTACATACTACAAGACCACATCATTATGTAACACGGTGTACTGCTACAAAGACTGAAATTCCCATAGTAAGCTACTCAACCACCATCAACCATTGTCACTCTACCAGAAGGTCAGCTACAAGCAGAGTTTTGTAAGAATCCACGTGAGGACTTAGCCTGTTTAATATCTTTATCAATGACCTTAGGAGTGGGTGACTGTGAATAAAACTGAGCGGGAGGGTGCAGCTGACAATGCTCAAGGGCAAAGCTGCCAGTCTGTAGGGACTGGTCAGGAAATCAAGGAAAGCGGTTATCACCCTCTCTTTAGCTCTAAGAGCAAACCATATCTCCAATACTAACTCCAGCTTTGGGTTCCAAGTACAGCAGGCACGTTTCTAACTGAGCAGGCACAGCACTGCTGCGCAAAGAGGGTCAGGGGCTGGAGCGCAGCTACCCCAGCACTGGGGCTGCTTGCCCTAAGAGGGGAGGCTGAGGTATCCGGGCTTGTTTAGTCTGGAGATAAGGAAGCTTAAGGCAGACCTGACCTTTCCAATACCTCCAAGGAGGTCACTGACAAGACAGAGAAAGGCCGGGTTTACTGAGGTGAAGGCAGAAGAATGAAAGATTAAGTATAAACCAAATAAAGAGGTTTTGGTTTGATGCAAGGAAGACGTGTTCAGCCAGAGCACAGCCAAACGCTGAAACAGGGTCCCAGAGGGGCTGTGCCGCCTCTGTGCTGAGCAGCCTGGTCTGGCCTCTGTGCTGACCACACTGCAGTGAGCAGGAGGTGGACGTGGGGCCTCCAGGCAACTCGCCCGTGGAACGCTCGCTACTGAACATCTGCAGCAGTTCGGCTGTACTGCCGTAACTGGGCAAAGCCTCCTACTTCTCTGCAAGTACAATTGAAATGGGGTATTTAACCATACAGTTAAAGAAGGTTTCTACAGCACTGTTGTGGAGAAAAGGCACCCCAAAATCCTGAGCCACCAGCAGAGTAGCAAAGATAACAATAATTTAATCTGTGTGCCCCCATGTTCCCCGGAACGATGTTAAAGCTAAAGGCGGGCCCTTCAGCTTCCTTAAACGCTTGTATCTCTTCGCGGCCATGCCAGGACAAGAGCACGCAGGCGGCGAGCTGCGGCCGGCAGAGGCGACCCCAAACGCAGCCGGGCGAGCCCCCAGGGCACTCGGGCCGCAGCCACCCTCCCCTGCCCGAACCGCACCGAGCGGGGCCCCGCCAGGCTCCGGGGACGCTGCCTGCAACGGCCGAGACGTGTTCAGGGGCCCGGCCCTCCCCGCCGCCCCGCGCCTGTCCCCGCTACCTGTGGCCGGCCGCCCCCGCCGCCCTGAGCCGTGCCCCGAGGCGGGCCAGCAGCGCCCAGCCCGCCATGCCGCCGCCCGGCCCGGCGCCCAAACCCTTCCGGGCCGCCGCGGAAGGGAGATGGCGGGCGGGAGGTGCTCGGCGGGGCGGGGCGGCTGCGGCGGGCGGGCGGCTCCTGTCAGCTCCGGGCTGCCCGTGTGAAGCCGGGAGCCGAGGGGAAGCGCCTTGAATTGGGGTGGACAGCTGCTGTCCCCCCTGGGTTCTTTTTTGAAACCCTGCGTCTCCGTTTTTCTTCGCCGCTGTGGTGTCTGTGTGTGCCTGGCTGTGTCTGTGCGTGGGCAGGAGGGGCTGTATGCAGCACAGATAGTGTAACTGAGTGGAATTTTGGCGTTCACCCCCAAAACTCTGACCCAGAAAACCACTCGCAGCATTCACACGCAGGCCCTGCCCTTGTGTTTGCTTCTTGTCCTCCAAGAAGTGAGCTGGTGGTGTGAGCAGAAGCACACCACCCCCAAGCATGCCATCCCACCGGTGTCACCCTCCCTGAAGCCGGCTGCTCATCTCCACTGACACAGGGACCGCTGTGCCTTTCCCTTCTGTCCCTGGCATTGAAAACAGCAACCCCACAGGAGTACTGGTAAATCTGTGTGTCCTAGTGGGGCCCACCAGTACCTCATGTCAGTACTTTTGCTCCTACAAAGACTTCTATGCCGGGAGGAGCAAGGGGTCTCAAACCGTGCAAAGTGATACTTCCCAATTTCCAAACACCGTGACAACCCTACAGTGGTGCCCACCCGACCAAAGTCCCCAGGGAGTAGCAAAATACTATTTATCCCCATTTTAAAGATGGGGAAGCAAGGCACACAACAAGATTAAGTGACTGCCGAGCTGTGATGGATGTTTCCAGCCAGAGAAGAGGGCTCCCCCGATGCTCGCTAGCCTTGCTGCCGCGGTTTGATGCTTCTCTTATCTAGCATGCTGCACAGATGAAGTGACTGAGGATTTTGTGTGCCAGCAATTCGCAAGTAATCCATTTCTGGAGAGAAAAAGTTTAATGCTGTACTTCTTTTCACCTTCTTTTGGACATGATGCAACATCAAAACTTTTTTTTTTATTATTATTATTTCCCAATTTTTTCATGATAATAAACAAGCATTCAACTCTTGTCAATTTGTGTGGGAAGGGCAATCAGATGGCAAACTACCTGCACAGTAATAAGTGGGACGAGAATTCAAGAATTCAAGTGCCTCCTGAGCACAGTGTAAAATTCTTTCTACACAGCAGCAGGAATTACTAACATGTTTTTGAAGAAGGAAGAGAAAAAAAAGAGTGCCCATTACAAAATAACCTTCCCTGCTAGTCTGCTGCCTTGAGTAATCCTCAGAACTGCAGGACCGAGGAAATGGAAGCACCACTTTTGAACTGGCAATCTTCACAAGGGAGAAGACACCTAGGTCTCACCTGCTCTGTGTTGGGGAGCTGCCTAACTGTGCAATGAAATGGGGGAAACGGGAAAGTGGGGCTGAGTGCAGCCAGCTAAAGGTTTGTAGTGGATGTTACAAGCAAGTGTGCTGCTGGCCTGACCAGTACCGCCCGTAGAGCTCTCTGACTGCAGGAATATCCTCCGGTGACTTGTGACTCTCCCTTCTCAGCCCAGGGCTGCAGGTACAAGTAAGACCTATGAGCCAAGGAGGTTGGATCACAGAATCACAGAATAGTCTCGGTTGGAAGAGACCTCCAAGATCACCGAGTCCAACCTCTGACCTAACACTAACAAGTCCTCCACTAAACCATATCCCTAAGCTCTACATCTAAACGTCTTTTAAAGACCTCCAGGGATGGTGACTCAACCACTTCCCTGGGCAGCCTATTCCAGTGACTAACAACCCGTTCAGTAAAGAAGTTCTTCCTAATATCCAACCTAAACCTCCCCTGGCGCAACTTTAGCCCATTCCCCCTCGTCCTGTCACCAGGCACGTGGGAGAACAGACGAACCCCCACCTCGCTACAGCCTCCCTTCAGGTACCCGTAGAGTGCAATAAGGTCACCCCTGAGCCTCCTCTTCTCCAGGCTAAACAGTCCCAGCTCCCTCAGCCGCTCCTCGTAAGACTTGTTCTCCAGACCCTTCACCAGCTTCGTAGCCCTTCTCTGGACTTGCTTGAGCACCTCCATGTCCTTCTTGTAGCGAGGGGCCCAAAACTGAACACAATACTCGAGGTGTGGCCTCACCAGAGCCGAGTACAGGGGGACAATCACTTCCCTGGACCTGCTGGCCACGCTGTGATTCTGTGATTCTGTGATTCTGTGAATTTTGGCATTCACGCCCAAAAACTCGGACCCAGAAAACCACCCGCAGCATTCACACGCAGGCCCTGCCCTTGTGTTTGCTTCTTGTCCTCCAAGAAGTGAGCTGGTGGTGTGAGCAGAAGCACACCACCCCCAAGCACGTCATCCCACTGGTGTCACCCTCCCTGAAGCCGGCTGCTCATCTCCACCGACACAGGGACCGCTGTGCCTTTCCCTTCTGTCCCTGGCACTGAAAACAGCAACCCCACAGGAGTACTGGTAAATCTGTGTGTCCTAGTGGGGCCCGTCAGTACCTCATGTCAGTACCTTTGCTCCAACAAAGACTTCTATGCCGGGAGGAGCAAGGGGTCTCAAACTCCAGCTCATCCCTTCTATTCCTAAAAACAATGTAAATATACTGATGTTACATAACTGAAATGTCCATGCCACTTAGCAGTAAAGGAAGTGTGTCAATATTGCCTCTTTCACTCTGGAAAGGATGGAGGTATGTTTATATCTGCATACCAGGTGTGACTGCAAGACCCACCATCCCAGGTGAGAAAGTTCATTGAATAAGCAGATTCTTTCTGGGGGTAGGCCATGTCCTGTTCGTGCAGCTGGAGAGCCGTGCTGAAGGAGGCAGCACTCTTCTAACTCATCAATCACCATTTTACGGCAGTACAAAAATGAGGCTCGATAAGCCAGATGCCCTTCCATCACAATACCCCATGGGAAGGTAAACCCGTGGGATGCAGCTGGGTGCTGCAGACTTGCAGGGCTCTGTCAGGCACATCTACTCAGAGCCAGGGCCTTCCACCTGTGCATTTGTTGCAGTCTCACCTCTGCAACCTGGAGCAAGCCTTGGCTTAGCCCACTTTTGGCTGGCTTTCAGACAGGTGAAACTGTAAACCTTTTGGCTGTCATCAGTTGTGTAACTTTGATATTTGCAGACTAAAATAAAAGACATGTTTTAAAGTTATACAATTATTAATATTTAATTTTCTTTTCATACCTGTAGACTCTTTCATCAAATGCTGTAGAATACGATATTGCTGATCACAATAAGAATTTTACATGGATAGGCTTTACCTTACCATAATAAGCAATTAGCAGTGTATTAGCATTTTTTTTCCTTTTTATTAATAGACTTAGTTTATCCTACATTTCTAAAAATATAACTCAGCTCAGTATCTAGCTCGAGATTAATGGATGTTAATATATTTTGAGCTAATAGAGATGATGAATGTCTTTGAGTATTCTGAGACTTGGGGATATTGGATTGGAGTAACAATAAAAAGGAAGGCAGGATTGCAGTAGGCAGAGAAGATATTTTATATCATCAATTACCTCAAAAGGACAATGTATAATTTATTATAAAGGAGTTTTCAGAATTTGAAATGATCCATCAAAAGTCAGTAGAAGTTTGAATTTGCATAAAATATCTACAAGAGAAATGACCACAGTTCAGCCTAAAGGGAGAATGGCCTTTCTAAGCCCTAAATAGTAAAAAAAAAGAAAAAGAAGCCATTTCAGTGATATATTCATATATTTAAAGACATTACTATGCACAAAGCCCATACTGTCTTATTGCTCTGAGTAACCTGGAGCGATGAAAATAACATTCAGCATTAGAAACCCTTTACGATATGACTAGTTTTATTTTCTGTGCATTTTCCTACATCATCTCACCACACTATTATGTGTTTGTTTGGCATGCTGGAATCTATATAGATTGAGGAAGATTTCCAATTGAGTTTTCAATATCATAGAAGTGTCCTTTCAATTACTTTGAGGGCTGGTGCAGGATTGCTGATCTATATCACCACTGATGATGCTTTGGTTTTAAGCACACTGCATTTATAATACGAACTGTGTGAAGTAAACAGAAAGATCTGCAGCAACTGTGATTCTCTTGAGACACTTAGATAGACCATCTACATACGTGAAGATGACTGATGAGTTATTTGGCTCAGCACACAATACCCATTGAAACCACCCATTAATCTCTGCATTTTGTGTGGTGCTGCATTATAAAAGCTCCTTGCAACACCTCTGCTGATGACAAGCTGTAACTGCCCAAGTCCATGTGACCATGAACACTTCACAAATAATTTAGCCAAGGATTGTATGTACCAGAAGAACAATTTCTCAGTTTCTTAATTTTCTTGCTGAAAACTTTCTTTTATTTTCCTTCACTAGCCCCTCCTCAGCTGCCCTTTAGATCCCTAAATGCATGCCAGGGTAAAGCGACATTCTTTATGTAGGAAGAGCACCATCATGCCTCTGAGGAACTCAAACCACGTTTCAAATACAAAGCTCTCCCAGTACCATTAAGAGGTATTCATGAATACATGGCAGTGATCTTTATCTTATAGATGAGGAACCCGAGGTGCAGAAAACTTAAAGAACTTGCCCAAGATTACAAAATAAGATATGAAGAGCAAAGAACATGGAGCCATTGATTTTTCAGTCATGTGCTTTAACAGTAGAAAAATGCTCCTTCTGAGAATAGGAAAGAAAAAATGGGGGAAATGGGAACAAGAAACTAGAGATGTCTTAGATAAGAATTAAGATATGGTGGCAGAGTGGTATATGAGATATAAGGGGAAATCAAAGCATCCTCCAGCTGAAAGCTGAAATACATCCACAGAGGGGAAATGTGCATCCTCCTGCTCAAATGAACAGTCAGCCATTAAATGAAAATGTGGATTTGAGATCTATCAGTTGGGACCTATGACCAAGTAATACTGGCTGCTGTTCCATCTCCAATCACTTGAAGAAATCTTTACTAGCAAGTGTGAAAGACCGCACTGCAGGATATAGATGGAGAGGAACTGGATGTGCAGCGAAGACAGCCCCATGCATCTTGGCTGTCCCATGGCCTTCACTTTATGGTACAAAATCATCCATCAAAGCTGATCCTGTGGAAGTTGCTTCTAAATGAGAACAAGGGAATTAAGAGTTCTATATTATCTGTGAAATCATTGAAAAGTACGTATTTCTAAAACCAAAAAAGCCTGCCCACAGGTGAGATTTTCCAAAATTTTCAACACTGGCCTAAAATGGAACTTGCAACAAGAATGTATTCGCTTCAATGGGAACACAACTCACCCAAAACCGTGCTCTTTGGACAATCCCACACAAATTCTTTTTGGTCAAATGTTTTCTTTAACTTCTAACAAGTTACATCTTTCACCATTGTCTTTTAGCAAGTAAAGAAGCCTAAATTCAAACCCTAAGAATAACACTGACCTAATTTATTTATATATATGCATATTTCAATGGAAAAATCAACCCACTGCTAATATGTTTGTTTGTCCTCTTTCAAAAAGTGGCTTGACTATTCTTTTGGTACAAAATCAGTTTTCCTATCACACACGAGTGATGTGTGTGTGAGAATTTTCAAATTATTAGTCGTCACAAAATCAGGCCATGCAACATTTCTGCTGGAAAATGTGTCACGCAGAGTTGGATATTGGGTGTAAGATTAAAAAAACACAACACACAAATGAAACAAACAAACAAACAAACAAAAAACCCAAGCATAATAGATTCTAAACGTGGGTAGCCCCATTAGAAAGCCAGACAGATCATTTGGATTAAGTAGATATATTTTAAGACATGCAGTCCTGGTGGATCATGCCCTCCAAGCCAGATCTGAACACTTCGTAACAGCTGGATGTGTCAGGCTTTTGAAAAATTGCTGCTCAGGCCACATAGTGAGTGGGCATGTTTGGACACCCATGTTGCAAACCGCTAATGTCAGAACTGCCCATGCTTAGAGCCAGCTATCTCTTGAAATTATTTATTACTCCTTTCTTGGAATACAGAAGTTGAAAGCAGGCAGCTTTGTGGCAGAGAGAGAAATAAAGACAACAACTGCAAAACTGTGTTGTTTTTATTTTAAACATGCAAAATACAGTTCATGCATCTGCCATTTCGAAAAATCTCTCAGTTCATAGCAGATTAAACCAAAGACATTTTGGCTATCGACTCTCAATAAATATTTCAAAATGCTTTACAGTGTAAAGATAAGAAATTTAGCAAAATTTCAACAAACCTGTATAAAAAACAGATACAGATAACTTCTTATTTCAAGGCGACATGCTGTAATGTAAAGAGTTCACTTTTTTTTTTTTTTTTTTCCTGGATGTTTTTTTCCTCATAAAAAGTTTTCAACAATACAACCGCTTAACAGATTTAAGCCTTTGGGCTACACATGCAAAAAAAATGGTTATTTTAGTTAAAAATCACCAAAACGTGCTATTTTTTGTTTCATTTTTTAAGTACAGTAGTTGTAGACAGTAGCATTTCTCTTTTTTTGATTTTGTAAAAGAGTGCAGGCAGGTTCATGGAGCTAGTGTCCTGGAAGACTCGTACTCTGACACACATTTTGGTTTTATCCCCTTGCCATTGTAATAGTCCACGACTTGGTTTGGAACTTCAGCCAAAACGCTTTTTGCTAGAGCAGCTGGGGATGCCTGCAGGAAATGGTAGAAAACACAAGTGTTAACCTGTGTCTGTGCCAGAAATGCCAGGGCTTTCAGAGGCATTGGTGCCATGAGATCAAGGGAAGAAGTATGGTACAGAAATGGAAGGCAAAAAAAGACTCAAAGCGAGTGGCACTATTGCTGGAAACTCATTTTGTAGGCTGGTTGGGGCATGTACCTGTAGCTGCCCAGAAGAACATTAAAGCCAAAAGTGCTCTGCATGTATTTCAGATCCATTTGGGCTCTTCTAAGTTCAGGGCTAGGGCAACTCTTGTGCCAAACTTCTCTGCACTCTGAGAGAGCACCGTATGTTGACATGTGCCCTCTGATGACAGTGACAGTTGCTGCCACACATGCCCTGACAATGCTTCAGTGGGGCCTGTGGATGTTTTAAGGGCAACCATTAACCCACACGTGCTGCAGGGATTTTCTTCAGACCCTGTACCCATCAGTGATAGAACTGGAGCCCTGTTCTTCCATGGAGCCCCAAAGCACCACCCTTTTACCCTGTGTTTTGGACTTGCTTGTTTCTAGAAATTTGGGTTAGAGATGATTCCAGGTCCCCTAAGCCAGCCTAACTGCCTGTGTTCCCTCCGAGCCCACCACAAAAACACAGGAAAAATGCACATGCTTAAACTGCTGTGTTTATCTCCAGGTACAACACACATGGATCACACAGTGCAGCTCAACTGATGCATGGTAACTCCTTGACCTGTGGCTGGATCACATTTCTTCTGCACACCAAGTCCTTTTCTCCACACTAATGAACACTTTCCTTGTGCTAAGGAAAACACTTTCCTCTTGCTAAGCCTGAGGTGCAGAAAGCCCGTGGAGTATTATAAATTCTGCTATCAAGTGTTACAGTACTACAAATACAAAGACAATGCTAGCAAAATTAGAAATACAATTATTTTTGTCTTTTGTATTTTGGTACTTTGAGTCACATATGTGATTAGCAATGAAAAAAATGAACCAGGATTTCCAGAGTGAGACATTTATACCAAAATATTTGAGTAGGCAGAAGTCCGGAACATTTCTGCATAAACAAACTGGCAAAGCAGAACCCATACTTTGTGTGACAGCACAACAACTGTTCCCAGGTGTTACACAGCAACAGAACACATTTATTTTAATTCTTCAAAGTGAAATGCATGTTTTTTCACAGTTGCCCTGTTCTTGCCTAAACCTCTCCTCACTGAAATCAGCAGAAAATGCTCCTTGGAGTCAGGCAAATAACTCATTTCTATGTTACCACTGAGAATTCCTGTTTTTTTTTTTTTTTTTTTTAATCTCCCTCCCAAGTGTGACAAAGCTGTATATACCTTAACTTGCCTTTGTGCCATTTTACTAGAAAAACAACCCTGCAAAAAGGGTGAAAACAGGGAGTGGGGAAAGAAGAATCCTGCGCCATCACTGCACACACAAACCCTAGCAATCAGGAAACTTTGTTCTTTGTTTAAAAATGCTGGGCAGGGGTACTTGCCACCAGTGTCTCTGATCACGTGTGTAATCCACGTGTCTGAACATTGGGCCACCGCTCATCTCTGCATCATCCTTGCAATGCTGCCTCCCTCTTCTGATGCCACATCCAGCCTTCCGGAACAAAGGGCCAGCCCTTCAGAACTGACTCCGTGAGGGCTCAGATGCACAGCTGAATTACTGCCATGTAAGGAGTCAGCTGAGCTACAGGAGCACCTGGGTACGCACTTCTTACCCATTGTGCAGGCGAAGTAAAAAGCCTTTCACTGAGGTTTAAACTATCTTGTTTATTGTGGATAATAGGAGGCTACCCGTGGCTCCACATGCGGTTGCCCTGGGGTTACTGGCTTGCCTCAGCACTTCAGACTGAACATGGACAGCTGTTGCTTTACAATGTTTCACTGTGCCCATGCTCCTTTTGCTCCTGGGGCTCTTTTTAGTAGGGAACATCCCCCAAATGGGGTTAAGGGTGATTTCCTAACAGTTTGGGTAACCTGTACCTTGTGTACTTTTTTTTTGTTGTAAAGCACTCTCATTTCTAGACCAAATGGTGCAAAGCAGCATTTGTGTGGGTAAGAACTGGACCAATACTTTCTGAGATAAAAACCAGTCCCCGTTCAGCAGTGCTGCCCAAGAGTTACCTTCACTGGTGAATGTTTTGCTGTAATGTTTTTGCCACTGTTTAAATGCTTTGCTTGAAGAGCGTCCTAGCAATAAACATCTCAGGATGAATAGCTCTCAACTGATGGCTAATACACAACAATCAGATCACCCAGCAGAAAGAAAATAATCCCCTATGACGATAATTGGTATATATTACAAATGACTGTTGATTCAGTTCTATAGCTTCACCACGCTTAATCTTTAATTACACTGAATAGTGCAAAACATTGCCTCTTGCCGTGGTGAAGAACTATGGTTTCCACACTCGTTTGTGATCTGTGTTATTAAGTCACAGTTGTTAGGCTTTATAATTAAACACAATGCAGAGTGCAATACAGTCTACTTGCCACATCACAATTGTGCACAGTAAACATAAATTTCAAGGGAAAAAAAAAGAAAAAATCAGCTCTTAAAATAAAACTGTGAATTAATTGAGACAGGTGGTTTTCTTCATCTACATTTCAGTAATCGTGAGCATCACTATTCTACAGTTTCAAGTGGAGTTTCAATGCTCATGTTGCTGGGGTGGTGATAATTATAGAGGGAAGAAACTCATTTGGGCTCAGGGAAAATATTTTCCCTTTCTTTTTTATGTTCCCCTATAGTGAAATGCACATATCACCTAATACAATATGGGACAATTTTTTTAAACAGTAATGGTTACCTTCATTTTTCAAGTCTCTGCAACTACAGATTTGCTAAGAATCAATACAATTATTAAAGCTTTACTGAAGAACTCCTAATACGCTACATCATGTATGAGAAGATTAGACCCAAATAATAAAACTCTCTACATCTTGAGTCTTGAGCCAGTGAAATACTGAAGTGGGTCTGAAGTTTAAAGTATGTGAATATTTGTAAATAACTGAGTTAAATACCTGAATGAGTGCTGTGGAGGATCAGAACTTTCCTTAAAGTCAATCTTACAAAATAAAAGGTATTCTGTCTACAGGTTATTTTTAGAATATCCTTTCCCCTCATTTTGATTTTCTTGGAGGGGCAGCTTTTGGATATATTATTTTTGATCTCTTTCAATAGATATGAGCTTTTGAGTTGCAGGCTGACATGAGAATTGAAGTAATGAAAAAATATTGTTTGGGTTGACTCCAAATGAATTCTGGTTTACTCTTCCAGCAAAACAAATAAAATTGCTCACACGTAACATCCCTCCTTCCGTCAATAGTAGAAGCAATATGGATTTAGGCATAAATAAATACTTGATTTAGCAGAAAAATCTATAAACCCTATACGACTTGACTTGTAGTCTTTCTAATGAGATCTTTCAACTTTTTTTTTCCTACTCAATAGCTGAACATCCCAAGTAGCAAAAATAAACACAAGGTACAAAATTGACAAAATTTACAAAAGGGATGTGATTTTTATCCAAACATATATTTTACTTAAAGCTGTCAAATATAATATTCTGTTTTATGGTAATTCTTGTATGTGATCAAAACCAATCTGACAAAAATCCCCCAAACTTGGGTTAAATCTGCATTTATCTGTGAGAAAAAATATGAATCAAAACATCATACTCATTTCTACCATGAAAAATTATTTCACTAGTTGGTAGAAAAGACATAGCCTTTTGTTTGTGCTGAGGATAAGTACGCAAGATAGCTGTGAATGTCACTTTGTTCAGAGAGATATTATTTGGGATACTTCCACAACAAAGAAATTCAACCAGAAGTGGCTGTTGTTACGGGCACTCATCCATTACACTGACATTTATTGAAATGCTGGACGATCACAATAAACAGACTAAATATCAAGTTGCATAAGATATATTGTCTTTTGCAATATACCATATACATTATCTATCTCTAAATGTGTATTATCTCCATTACTGAGACAAAGAGGCAGTAAAATATCTCTATTTAATAAGAGCAATAATTTTTTAAGCTTGCTATCCTCTCTCAATACTGGGGTAGTTAATCGAAACCAGATTAAAATAAGATATACTTTTCATTTGACCAATGCTTGCAATTAAAACCACATGTAGAATCACAAGTTAACACCGTAGGCACAATATATTCAGCGCCCCAAGAGAACTGCAACTGTCAGCGTTAACCTATTCAGTCAAGGATTATTTCAACTTTGTAATAAAGTCACAAAGCAAAACTAAAAATAACAAATGCAGCTGGCTTTGCCAGTTCCTTGCAGAAACATATTTTTCGACTAATTGAAGGCAGGTCTAGCACTGGTTCATAAATAACTTGCCTTTTGACGCTTTTGCAGTAGACTACAGTGCAGCACTACACACTTGTGATTAGCCGATGAAGGAGCATCGTGAGCTATGAGCAGGTCATGCTCATACGTTATTCCAGCAGATACTTACTAGGTGACTGAGCAGCACTGCCCACACCGAAATGTATGTGTCTACAACTGGGAAGCAGCTCCGCAGCCATTTGGTGTGGTGTCACTGATCTAATTGCACAAGGTGAGTTTTACATCATACGAGGATCCATTCTTTACATAAAGGTGAGGGAAAGGAGGAACAAGTCTCTTTCTCTTATACCTCAGTAGAGTTTGTGAAAATAAGAAGGGTGTCTAGATCGATGACAAATATGGCAAAATTCATTTTGAAGAGAGAAAAAAGAACACTTCAGAAGAGGAAAATAAAGTGAAGTTTTGGAAGTGGCAAAAAGAAAAAAATAATGTCATGTGGTAACAAAAACTCCAGATAAAAATAAAGAAATGTAAACTGCAAACCCATATGCAGACCAAAACCAACCCAGAATTGAAAACTTCTGGGTGACAAATCCAGAACGATCAGTAGGGAATGAGAGCAGTTTGGGAAGGGCACTCTCATGATGAAAATGAGTCAGTTACTCTGTGGGGTAAGAGAATTTTCAAATGCAATACTTAGGATATTCTTCCTACTCACCAGGGTGAGTAAAACACAGTAATGAAAAACAGTTTAATATAAAAGAAGGAATGAGGGAAAGAAGGGCAGAGAAAGACAGAAAAACAGAGGGAAAAGGATGGGATCAGCGTTGTAAAGGAACACAGTGGCCATTCCACATCTCCATATAGAGGAAAAGGACCCTGAAAAACCAGGCTGTGTGGGGGAAAGCTTCTATGTGTGAATACTGTCTGTATCTGACTGCTGAAAAAGTCCCTGGGACAGATGCTGCAATGTAGGGCAGGTGACTGAGGAGAAAAGTACACGGCCTAGGGATTATTTCAAATTTGGCAAGTTAGTGCTGGTCTGTCACTTCTCCTCCTCCAGAGTGTCTCCTATACCATGTTGGGCTCACACAGGACCAGCTGGCTGAAGGCACAGGGAAACTTAGTACCACCAATTTCTTGACTGTGCTCTTGTGCAGAATTCGGGGCAAGGTGTGGAGGAAACCAGGATGCTCTGGGTGGATAGTTCTGTCTTTGAGGACTTAGAGATCTGAATTTCTATAAGGAAACAGCCCTCTGGGGAACACTGTGAGTATAATTTCACAGCCATTTCAGGTCTCTGTGGAAACGAAGGGATAGTGTACACATGTGGAAATGGAATACAATAGCCCTAACAGAACAGATGAAAAGAGAATGGAAAAGAGATGTCAGGAAAAACAAGTCAGGGAAATCAAACTAAAATCAGGGAGAAAATGGAGGTGAGGACTGGCACCACAAGAAGAACAACAGTTTCCCCCCATCTCTTCCTTCCCCACCTTCACCATCTCACTGATGGAGCACATTTCATTCTGTATTTCTTTTTCCCCATTTCTGACACAATAATGCCATTGACTTACTGAACACTCCATTTTCACCCAAAGTTAGGCCCAGCCCCAGGGACCATTCACTATATGTATACACGTTCACCCTTCTGCAGAATGGATGGAAAAGTCAGCTTACATGTTTGAAGTTCCTAAATGGCACAAACTGGACAATGTCTCGAAGCACAGGCTCGCCCTTGGGAGACCTCAGGATCCCATCATCGCCATCCAGCATCTGCATGTCACTAAAATCGGCGTTCCCCACCCCGACGATGATGACTGACATGGGAAGGTGAGAGGCGTGGACAATAGCCTCTCTGGTGTCAGCCATGTCTGTGATGACGCCATCCGTCAGAATCAGCAAGATGAAATATTGCTGAAGTTTTTGGATGAGAAGTAAAAATCATATCATTAGTTAATCTTCCAAAGCTGCCTGCCTTCTTCTCGTATAAAAGTGTTTCTGATAACTGACAAACACGGACTTTTTTAAATAGAAAAGAGAGATTCTAGTGACTCAAGCGTTAAGTGCATTTGCCATGCAAACCTCCTCAGCTACTAATTTCTCCTCTGCTGCAGTTTGGCTGTAGTTCACATCAGTTCCAGGAGCTCGAGGGAGCCAAGGGATGCACAGTGCAGAAAAGGGGGATTCTAGCTGCTAGGGCAGAGAGAGTCAGGACTTTGGCTCGCAAGTCTGGAATAGACCTGAGATCCTCACTAGCCCTATTTTCCATCTGCTGCACAATCACTTCTGCTGACAGTTTCTGATTGCATTTTCTCCCCTTGGGAACCAGTGGGAGGCAGGGAGGAATGGGGTATTGAAGCGTTACAAGCTTGTAGCAGGGCTGTCAGGGAGGTTATGACAGCGCTTTGCAGAGTAGCTTTGCTAACAGGCAAGTGGGATGGGTGCAGCCATCTGCAAACTGGAGGGTGACCCACTGGTGCCTGTGGGAGAAGCACCCACCACGGCAGGTCTACTGTATTCTGTAGAGCAATGGGATCCCCGAGGAGAGGAAGGTCATGTTCAGGAAGGAATGTATCCATTTTCAAACACTTTATATAGAGCCCTTAAGAGAGGTTTTCTCATTCTCTAAAGAAGAGCAAGCAATTTTCTGAGCCTGTCATTTCTTTCCCAATACTCCAAGGCTCACCGGACTGGAATCAAATGGGCTATTACATCTTCACTCAGTAATGGGGAAAAGTAACTCTCACTTGGGTCCTTTATGAACAGCTAGGCAGCCGGAGTCATTTAACAAATGCACATTAATAAGAAAAATGTACAGGTCATAGAATTTGGTCAGTCTGCATGAGCAATACCAACACCCAAAGCATCATTACAGTTTATTTATATGCAGCTATATAAACTCACACGGAGTTCTGTTCATTGTCTTCTGCCGTAAGTAAAACAAAACATTAGGCAAGATAGCTTTACCTTGAAGAATTGTGATATAAACTAATTTGATCTTCAAATAAACAGAAAGTGGGGAAGCTTAGGTTTAGGAAAATGAAGCAATTTATTCGATGTGACATAATAGTTCAGAGACAGCACTGGGAACAGAGTGAGCCACCTCAAGTTTAAGTAGGTATGAAAATACAAATATAGCAATTCCCCAATGTAAGAATGAGACCCTAAATAGTAACAGTATACCATAAATTGTAATGAAGTGACAATCACAATCCCAGATTCATGAACAGATTAGTTTGGAAACTTTGGAACTTCTGCCTTATTAACAGGACTTATTAAAAAAAAAATTACATGAAGAAATCTTAGGTAAAGCTCCAGACTTGATTATGAGATGCACGTCCATGTGCAGCTCTGTTCTGTTCCTATACATAGTCATTCTTCTTGCTACAGTATGCAAGTTGTCTCTTACATCCTTGACTACCAAAGCACTGCTCTACAATTGTAAAAGTCTCAAACCTACTCACTCACATACTTTCTCCCTTTCTCTCACTCTTCCTTTCTCACATTTGTCTGGAAGGCAGAAGAAAAGTAAGCTTAATGCATTTCAAAGGTGTACATTAAAAACATCATCTATGTTTAAATCTTATAGCCCAAGAAATCTGGCATGGTGTTTATATCAGATGCAGACAAACAGACTTGTCTCCTGATTTCCTGAAGGCACATAATACTACATGTCAGTAATAGTAAATTGAAAACTGTATTACTACTGTTTTCAGAGGAAGGGTTAGAAAAATCCCCAGCTGAACAACAACAACAAAGTTTTAACACAGCCTCTGCAAGATACTTGAAAATGGTAGTCTGTGTAGGGAAACATTCAAACTCCTCTACTGGTATAATCAACACTGCTAGGGCTTGACCCCTAAATTTTTGTAACTCTAGTCCTGCAATTTGTGTTTCCTCTGTGAAGACCTCGGTGTGTTACAGTCAAAGAGTGCTAAAAGCAGGGAACAGAACAGTGAGGGAAGAGTTCTCAGTTGTGCCTATCGAAGAGGTAAAGGTTAGATACACTACTCCTACTAACATAGACTCAAGTTGACTTCTGTGAAGGCAGTTAGTAAAAACTGTTAAGGCTTGATTCACATACACTGAAAGGCCCCGTTGTGCTGGCCTACAAGAGACAAGGCAAGAAAAAAGCCCTTACTGAGGCTTCCTTGGTGTTGGTCTCCTCCGACGCTGACTTTGCCACCTTCTGGATGATGGGAGCAATGTTTGTTGGCCCATACAGCTGCAGCTTTGGAAGGCAGCTCTGATAAGCCTCCACAACACCTTGTATTCCTGGCAGGAAAAGCCACACAAAAGGCAAATAAATGTGGAGCACATCACCAATATCACACTTATTTAAAGCATAAATAAAAGGCAGGTTCCTCATGAGTAAATTGTAAATATCATACAATTAGCAAGGACTAACAACCTCAGATAATTTCCAAGGAGCTGCTTCTAGCTGCCTTGAAGCTAGTTTGTAACATATAATTCATTATAACATACTTCCCAGCAGTTTTTAATGTCTATTTTTCAGGTATCAGCTTGCAATGCAATAGGTTTTGTTCTTCTCAGTTCAAGGTGTAAGTGATCATTTGCTGATTCATGCTAAAAGGGTAGACACACATTAGAAACCCTTCAACACTTCTCTCTCCTCTTCAGATAAATATTTATTTCTGTTTATCATGGTAGTTACCAACAAATCTACCCTTTGCACTTACAGCTTCGAGCTGTCAAGAAATTCAAACATCTTTTCAAATACCTAGCTCCCTTGTGCTAGGAAAACAATTTTTCAGGGTAAATTTGCATAATTGCTCACAGGTTGAACTCGACCATGACCAAAAACTGAAATCTTGGAAGAAACAGAAGGATGCTTTCCAGTCTACAGAAAAAATGAGCTTTAGTCAAGAAGTTTTGATGGAGAACTAGCTATTTATGGCTTTTTCATTTCAGGATATATAGCCAGGCCAGTGAGAACAGACTTCTGCTGACACACTTGACAGATCACAGAATGGGAATTGGTGTTTTCAATCATTGAGGGGAAGGATTTCTTGAAGTGATGTACATTAGCCTCCACATTCAGAACTTCCAGCTTACCAGACCTAAAGGATTAAGAGGTCTAAAGTTGGAAAGAAAGTGATAGACTGAAGAGCTTTGTAAAGGATGCTGAAAGAATGCAATGATTTCAATAAGATCTTGAGCCAGTTTGCACTGAGACTGGCTCACTCATGAGTTTTTACTCAACCGTATTTACAGGATGTATGAGTGCGGATCCATTACTAACAAATCACAGGGAACTGTAATTACTTTACAGCGAAATACCCGAACCTCCTATGATGAAATGGTGGAGAACATAGTCTTCTTTATGGACAGTTACAAACATATTCTTCCATTGCAATGCTTGCAGACAAAAGAACACTCTCTAGTTACAGCTGTGATTGGCTAAAATGTAATGTCACAATATTTCCCTTGGTAATTCCAGTGACTAAATTGCATATTGCAAAACTGGCCCTTTGTTAACTGCTAAGGACTTCATTACATGTACTTACTGGTCTTGCATGAAGGCCCCATAAATCTTCCCTAAGCTGTTGACAAGATACACTGTGTTTTTTTACTTATGCATTAAAATAGTATGAGATAAAGCTTATTCCCTGCAGTCCATACAGATTTACCATGCTTTGTGTCAGGAAGTTGCTTTCATCCTAGGAAGCAACATGTTCTAGAAACATCTTTTTTGTGTGCAATCTCAGTATAATATCTTCTCAAAATATCTACTTTCCTTATATATCCAAATCCAACAGTGTATGTGAGTGGGTCACCTAGTGGCTGACTTTTCTTGGACTCTTTTATTTTAGGCAGAGCCAATGTGCATCACACCTCACAATTCGTCTCTTTACATTTTTGATTGGAATCCACTTTTAATAGCTCTAATGATATACAGTGTATGCATGTATAGATATGTGTGTACAAGAATGCATGTAATATGCATGCACATTTATCACTTTCTTCTTCAAACAATAAAGACTATAAACACTAGATATGAGACTATATGTAAATAAGTAAATACTAAATATGACTACAAATACACTATACTATAAACACTATAAATAAGTATAAGACTATAAACACTAGAATTTTCTAGAATGAAAATAGTAATAGGAGTGGAAAGGTAAGAATATCCATATTTTATGTATCCCAGTGATCTTCATTTCAAATATTCTCAGTTTACAACCAAGTCCTATGCATTTCTTCTGAACATGCAGGTAAATCTATAATAAAGTCCAAAGAGTTATTGCAGGTTGTACAGGTGTACTGAGCTAGCCTCATCTACAGACACTGGGTGGGTTTACTGGGGACTACAAAACCCACTCATTACTCTGATTTAATATTTATCCTATGCTGAACTCTATGCTGCTGCAGTTGCACCGGACCCCATGTTAGGGGTACTGAGTTCAAGGTTATCTTGGCAATGCTCACCTAAACTGCAGTTACAGGACAGACTGTAATGCACAGGGTGTGTTACAGAGCCAAGTAGGGCTCTTACCAGCTCGTACATGATCACTCAGAAGGAAGTTTCTGCTGACCACAGGATGTCCCCATTTGCTACTTTATGAGCATCAGCCTTTTTAGTAGTCTTGGTGGGTTTTCATGGGAGTGGTAGATTGAAACTCTGGAAGAAGTTTCCCTCATGTAGAATTAAAAATATACATTTTCTTAGTCAAGTAGGATATGAGGGATTAACTGGAGTACAAAATATTCAGTCCTTATTTTGATCACCCCTTTGTTCATTAAAGAGTTGACATTTTAATGTAATCCCTTTTCAATGTAGAGTGATACTTGACACTGTTGTGTGTCAGTGAAAGCTCACTACTTCTGCGAAGAAAGGGATTTCATTCCTCAAAAACAAATCAGACACATACTGCTTACATTGGATCCAGCCTCTGTTTCTTGGCTTGAAGCAAGATACACTTCAGCAATTTCTCTTTTTTTTTTTTTTTTTTCAAGAATATTACAAGCTAAATAGCATGGTCACTGAGCATTTTATCTCCCTTCCACTCCTTCCCCAAAGAGTATCCTCTCTTCACATGATGTGCTGGGGTTACTGCAACCTGTGCCACGTAATAGTTGAGAGCATCTACAAAAATTGGAGAAACATCAGAGAACAACAGGCTGTAGGAGCTAATCAAGCATCCATTACAGGCAGATGATAAGCAAGCTGCAGCAGATGATTAAACAACATGTTTTCTGGTCTGTCTCCTTTTCTTGCTTTCATCCAGATGGACATTATTTTAAATTATATAATTTAGGACACAGAAGTGCCTTTATGTCTTGTAGATGTGCGTATTAATGCTCTAAAATTTCCTGCCTGGTCTTCTTCCACGCTGCAACCCACTTCTGCAGATTCTTAGCCCTAAAAGCCCTAAAACTTTTAGGTGATAGATTAACTTCTCAGATAGTGACTTTTATGTGAAGAACAAATAAAGATTCAATGCATAATAAATGCTAAGTGACATAAGCTTATGCAAAGTTCACAGAGCAGCTCCTCTTTTTTTTTTTTTTTTTTAATCTCTCATTCCCACTGCTGTGTTTTCTTTTGCATACACAGGATGCATGAATAGGAAGTTCTTTACTTGCAGAGGGGTTTGTCTGTCCAACCCCTGGCCTGCTGTTGGCACTATACAAGTGTGACAGCCTTTTCAAATACTATTCAATCAATACAAATAATTATATAACAAGGTCAGCCTGATAAAAGAATTAGCCTTGGATTCAAGAAAGGTAGAAAAGGGGGATTAAAAATGTTGTCATTGTATGGACAGCTAGTGCCTTTTTGAGGTATGCAAAAGGTCAGAAATGTTCTGCATTTAGACCAGGAAACAAAGATACACTACATGCATAAACGTATTGTCACATAATGCTGACCACCATTAACTCGGATCTTTTAAACAGATCAGGCCCTGTGTCTGCATTCAGAAGCAGGCAAGCTAATCTGTTTTAAAATAAGACTTCTTTCCTTGGACAAGACAAAGTCATGAGGTCTGTTCTACACCTCATTTCCACATCATCAGTGTGAATAAAATCTCAGCTTAAGCTGGCTCACAAGCTTACAGACACATCTAGATGCATACATGTAATTTCTGCTTCTTTTAACTCCTTAAAAAACCTTAAAAGCAATGTAAAAACTGTACAAACATACCAAGCAGCTGTAGGATTTATGCTCAATTACATTTCAAGCATCTGACCTACAGAGGCTGGAGCAGTCCAGCAATCCAAGTGTATCTACAAAGCGGGAATGCTCACTGAACCAAACACAGAGGTCTTGCATTTAAAATGTGTGAAATCTGAAATCTTTTAATGTCTCTTTTCATAGAATTGCTTGTCCTTTCTTCTTTTCCTCACTTTATTCCCCAGCATGTTAATTCCCATCTTGAACATATTCTCCTGACTACACTAGAAAGAAAACCACTAATAAGCCTGAGAAGGGCTGAAAGGAGCAGCTAGAAACTTTGCATGAGAAGTGCATTTTGAAACACTCATTTCAGTGTTTGGAAGATAGCAGAAGAATAAGGAAGAACAAAAACCTAGGTATTTTAGACAGCAATGATCATCTGGCCAGGACTCTTAGATATGTGTTCATCTAAGATTACTTGCTTATTTAGAGATCTTTTCCTATTACCCTCACCTTTTACAAATTGTATGAATCCTGGCAGGAGATTCTAGAAACAGCATCATCACTGCAGAACTCACAAATATATGACATAAAGCAAAATCTATCTGGTGCAAGGATCTGGCCTCTGACTACTGAGGATTAGTGGCTGTTGGTACAAGACATCACTCTTACGCTGTGTTAAAACAACTCTCACACTAGTCCTCAGCTGCTTCTCTGACTCCTGTGCTGGGTCACACTGGGTTGACTAGCAGCAGGCTGCTGTTGCTATAGGTCTTGCCAAACAACTGGCTGTAAACAGAGGGAGTTCTTGATTACAGAGGTGCACAGCATGCCTTTGTCTTTGTCCTGTCCTTCTTAGCTGTGCAAACTACGTTTCTGTAGCTGAAGATCTGGAATAAACCCAGAAAACATGGCTTTAGTTTTCAGCAATGCCTAGTAATCTGGGGACACGCAATGCTGAATGTCCAACATGGTGTACATTCAATGGGACCTATTTTTCAGGACATTAATGTGTGGCACTTGCTAAGGTTTCCAAAGCTAAGCCCACGGGCTTGGAATCTGTCAGGTTTTGAAGCTGTTTTCTTTAAAAGCAAAACAAACGCTTTGAACAATACTCAAGGGATACAATAAAAAATACAAACACATTTTGCGGACAGCAGAAAATACAACAGGTGGTCTGTTCTGGTGTTACCTGCACATTCTGGGTTGTCTTCATTGAAATTGATTGCAAAATCATGAGAGACCTGCAGATAAATGGAAAGAAGAGAAGAAGATTGTAGTTGGAAAAATTATTCCAAGAGGACTTGTGGTTAAACACTCTTTATATTCTTTCTGTGTTAAACCAAAGAGATCTTTCAAGTTTTCAGCATTAAGTGTGATGTACAGTCCCAGTTGGAACTCACCGCAAAAACAAAGTATCACAGATGGAATCAAACTGGTCAATAACGACAACTAAGGAAATAAAAATAAAAATAAATAAATAAAAAAAAAAAAAACATAAAGAAAAAAACACCTAAGCATTTGAGAAGTCACATAAATGTAGTGTCAGGACTGGGCTACCAATGTCAGCCACATGGGACCGATTGCTGAGGAGAGATTTAAATGCAAGCTCTCCCTAGATCCACATCTCAGATTGCAGAAGAGCTAAAGCAGGTTGTGTTACAGCATTGATAGCACAAGCTCAGCCCTATTCTGAATTCTCCATTCACACGTGTGAGCAATTTCTCACTTGAAGGCCATGGGATTACTGAGAAAATAATTTATTCTCCAGAAAGATCAGTGAAGTCACTTAGACCCACAGTGAAATAATAATAACGTAAGAAATGTAAGGAGCCTAAGCTGGTTAAGAAATTAGAGTAGGTTGGGGAGAAATTAATAAGGGAAAAAAAAAAAAAAAAAAAGATCTTTTTCCTTAAATTTAGTAAACACACCATTTTCTCATACTCCAAATTTGTCTGTAATAAAATATCCAAGAGGTATTTTCTAAGAGAAATGACTGTGAATACAAAAATGTTGCTGATTTTCTAATAAAGCAATATATTGCATCTTTGGTGGTTTGGGAAAATAATACAAGACTTCTGTATGCATAAATAATACAAGACAATTTAAGTCTCAGTTTCCAGGCTTTCTATATCTGTCTTCACTTAGAGATCTGCAACCACAGCACAAATCTATTGGGATTGAAACTTTCCTCAGATGCACTTTTCTGGTTTTAAGGTTTGTTCTTGTCTGCTTTGCTTCCCAGATTCCTTTTTGCACTGTTCTTTGACCACTGAGAAGGCTTGATTCCTCTCAAGCTTCCTGTTATCTTCAATTGTCTTGAATGAAGCCCAACTTTTGTCTTGCAATGCACAATGTACATATATTTTTTGGTTTGCAAAAATGAATATAGCTGAGACTTGAGCAGGCAATTTGCCTATTTTTAAGTTGAGCTCAGGTATATCATTCCAGAGTCATGAGGGCATTAATACAGCTAACTGCAATCACATACCTTTGAGACTTTATAGATCTCTGTAGGACATTCAGAACTGCCAGCAGTCTCAGTCATATGGAAAGAAACCTGTTTACTCCCTGTTCAATGGAACATGGATTATTTGCAGAAAGAGATTTATTTATTGGATGTCACTGTTTTATTTGCTAGTTTAGATGACTTCCATTTCTAGGAAAATAGACAGCACAGAAATTGATCTGCGAATAGATGCTACACACAGAACGCATCAATAGTAACCACTCTTTCCTACACTGTTTGAAAGGATTCTTAGGAGCCAGCTAATCAGTCTAATTTTCCCCAGAGTGTAATGTCAAATGTGCCAAATGTGGTCTCTAGCTGGAACTACCCTGAAGCTTTATCATCACTGAAATGTTCATCTTAAAAGTGGCTCTTAAAGGGAGCCATATAACATCTCTACATAACAGGAAATGCACCAACAGAACTAAACTTCAAGAATAACTTCAGGAATGCATCCACAATCCTGATAAGAATTCTCTGTGAAAGTCAAAATTCAACCATACAAGTGGATTTGTTTACTGACTAAGAAAGATATCAAATATATGATTACAGACAAGCTTCTCTAAAGGTGAAGTGGTATAGGTTGGCTAATTAAAGCCACAGAAAGTTTGTCATAGAGAAATAGTATTTTCCTATCATATGCTGTTCTTGCTCACAACAGTGAGGTCTACCATTACTTATTAAAGTTTAAATAAAGCAGGACTTCTACCACAATGGGAAAGGACTGAAGCAAGAACTCACCAAAGAGACGTCAGCCAGCTTGGCTCCAGCCTGGAATTTAGTATGTTTACACCAAGCATCAGTTGCTTCTTTCAAAGGATTTTAAATTGATTATTCAGGCTACCCTTCTTCGCCATGGAAGATAATGCAGAAAGTCACTATGTGTGTTCCTTGTTGAGCAGGCACAGAAGAGCAGGGCTGTCAGATATGCTTCAGAGGTGCTCCATAGCACTTCTGTCTGGCTGCTCTTGTTTGTCTCTTGGCACATTTTGCCCAGCTGGTATCTGCCAGTCTCATGACCAGCTGCAGGCCAAAGGTAATTGCAGCTGTCAAGAACAGTTGTGTGAGTTTTCACTCACTGATGATTTTTGTTGTTGTTGTTGTTGAATAGCCTTTCTTTTTCCTTTAAGCTTTCTGTATTTTGTATTAACTGCATCTTAAGAGCAAGAAGGATCGTGATGCATGTATATGTATTGCAGGCTGATTCTTCCAATGTTGTGCCTCTTCAGTGATTTTATTTCTTTATTCCTAATGCACTTAAAGTTATAGCAGAAGAAGCACCACAATTCTTTTCCAGAGCCATGAATACAATATTTTATTCACATCGTAAAAGCATAGGCTGAATGCTTTTGTTACTGTTCTTTTTCAGGATCACACTATACAAACAATTTATATGGTTCAAAGCTATAGCACCCAAGCTGTTATTTAAGAAAAATGTAGGCAACAGTTTGGTCCAATAAGAAAGCCCAAGTCTAGAATATGTGTAAAATGATCCAAGAAATAATACTGTCTGATCAATGGCTGCTATTCTCCTAAATCGAGTGGACCTCATATACTGAGACCCTTACTCACAAAGACCAGTGTTACAATTTACCCTGAAGGCAGGAGAGGAAACAGTGAACAAAGAAGGATTTGGTTGTTTCCTATGCTCTTTGAAAAGTATGTCAGAATGTAAACAAGATATAAGAATAACGTGAAAGAGAGAAGTTGTTTGAGCAGCTCAATGATGGTTCACAATCAGGAAATCATCCCTCAGTGCAAACCAATGGCAGGCATTTTTAAAGCAGGGTTTCTCCAAATGCTCAGAACTCATTCCCCACTCTGGTACTTAAGTCAGCTGGGCTTTGCAAGAGGGACCAAACCAGAAGAGACTTCAAGGACATGAGATGTACTGAAGGCATTATCAAACTCTGGCTCCTCCTACCTGATAGGACTCCATGTAAAGCCCAACCATGTCAGAAGCTGCACTTGACTCTTAGGAGCTTTGGACCTAATAATCAATGCTATTGTTTTAAACATGATGCAAGGTAATGAACTACTTTTTTTTTGTTGTTGTTGTTTTTTCCAGTTTAGTTAAACACGTGAGGCCTGTTGAGGATGAAACTCAAACAATTCTGATGCCAGATGACCAAAAGTTGGTTTACTAAATGGCATCATTCTGATATTGAATGACACAGTCCTTATGTACTTCCAAAACTGATAAACTAATTGGGAAAATGAGGCAAAAGTTTGAACATCTGAGATGCTGAAGACAAAGAAATCCTCAGGGGAAATGTAACAAGACACTTAGCTGTTCAGAAGCAATCTACTAAAGTCATTTGTATGACCGATCAATTTAAGAGTCAGGAAATCCTGGAATACATCACACCATACAAACACTGAATGACTGCTTTACATTAGTATTGGGTACAAAGAAATTTGCATAGAAGTGCAGACTACGGTCTGTGATGAAAGGCAACCTCACGATAAGGAACCTCTCTGCAGAACCGTGATTGTGTCACAGGCCTTGGATTAAGTTTCAACTATGTAGCTGACTCTCTGCTGAGCCCTCCTGCTCACTCTTAAAATCCATCCATAAAAGGAATAGAGAGAGAAATTTTGGAATGCAGAGGTGATTACGTGTGATCAGCCTGGCATAGCCCGGCTTGCTGCATAAAACACCACTCAAAGCCTCCAACTAAGGACATTTACTTACACTTGGCTATGTATTAATCTTTTTCCTCCACAGGACTCCAGATAAATTATTTAGCAGATACCATCATGAATGTGGGATTATTAAAAGATAGATGCCCAGAAATTTCCTGTACCAGGCACAGATTATTTCTCAGTTAACTTCAAGGTTTTTAACAAGAAAAATAAATAGAATCATGATGTCTGTAAGTACACCAAGATGTCCACCACAATAACAGCATTTCTGAGGATATATTAACTAAATACATGGTCTAAAATATTTTTGCTAAGGCAGATTATAGCAAAATTTGTTTTTACCACTGTACAATGCTAACATTGCCTGTACATACACACTGACAGTCACCTGCATACAGAAAGGCAGATGTCCACCAATGTGACAGTATCCATGAGACTCCTGCAGGAGTCATAACCATACTTCCACCTGTGTAGGCACAGTCTAGCAGAAAATTTACCTTGATTTAACATAGCAAGTAACTTATTTCCCTCATGCTGGGATGTAAGTATATTCATCTTCGTATAGAAACCTCAAAATGCAAATAAAAACCTTATCCTGGAATCTGACAAATAATAAAACCCCATAAAAGTGATAGAGCAAATTGCTAGGAAGTTTTTGGTCTACACAAAAGCATTTTATTTAAATCACATGAAAACATTCTATTTTATTTTGGCCTCTATATTTTTTAAATCCTTTTTACTCTACCTGAAATTTCATTCAATTTTTGAAGCAAAATGCTGCTTTGACTCAGAAACCCAGTGGTTTTAATTCACTTAAAAATGTTGAAATCGGATACTTCAATTCTTCTGAAAAAATAGTAAGCTTTTTTGGTTTTCCCTCCTCTAGATGGTTGAGCTCATTTAAATTTACCTCCCTGTCCCAAACAGTTCCAGCTTTCCAGAAACCTCTGTAGTGTTGGTATTGGGACTGCCTAACAAACAATCCAACAAATTCAGTCATGTGTAGGAATGCTTTCTTATTCATTCAAATAAAGATTGTCAAAAATCTCTGAACAATAGATGCATACAAGCATAAATGCTAAGAGGCACAATGTTGAACACTTGTCTGTGAATAAATTGAAAACTATTAAGCTACCGCCAGTCTGAAAATTAAATACGGAATGCCTGCATATTTTGCAAAAGCTTGAGACACTAGCAAATTTAAAGAACCATTGCTCAAATTCTATTATTTTCAGAATGCTCATTAATCAAATAGGTTGGGAGCTGGACAGCTTGTGTCTCTGGCTAAGACCACATTGCAGAAAACTCTGCCTGGCAATGCTTGCCCATTGATTTGCCTTTGTATTTGATTTTTGAGAATGCTGCTGAGCTTCCATGTTTAAATCCAGGTTGCAGGGAGAAGATGACATTATACTTTTTTTTTTTTTTCTTCCTCTATTGGTCTCTCACACACCCTTTTACTGATTTTTTTAATTTTTTTTATTTTTATTTAAGGTTTGCACATATTTTTGCCCTAAAGCTCCTGGAATGTGTGAAGATCACGAAGGCCTTCAGCTGGTCCTAAACAGCATCGATCATAATGTGGAGATTTGTTACCATTGATTTTTGCTGAATAGTGAGTTACAGGCCTCATTTTCCTACAGCTTGTAACTAAGTATGACATGGATTAGACCTGAATCCACTACATCTACTTACTTTACCCACTGTTTTTATCAGGCTGCCTTCCTCTGGCTTTCTCTTACTGTGTTCCTGCCACATATGGGTTGGCCAGCTTTCATTTAGACTTTTACGGAAGCTGTGTTGTTTTATTGTTGTTTTACGGTTGTATGGAGGCTCTCATGGTTACTTAGAAACCTTTGGCAGTGGGAGTCATTTCTTCCACAGCCCTAGCAATTTGTTGTCTACTGGAAGAAATAAGATAGCAGCTGCTGGTGTGCAGAGACCAATGTGCTATGAGCAGGTTAGATCATCTAATAAGGACTGGAGGCTTGAAAGCAGGCACTCTAAATTAAAATGAAAAGCTGATGTATTCACATGGTGGGGTCAGAACTTAGACATTCTCATAATGATACAGCCTGGATTCGAAGATGTGAATTATAACAGTTATGACACTGCTGTCCTTTAATAAAAGATATGTCTTATAATAATTCTGACTGAAAGTATCAAAAGAGCATTTTAATAGCTAATGATCAACACTGCTGTCTGTAGTCTTACTGTATTTTTGCAGCAGAAGATAAGTTAGGACAGACAAGTTGCAAGTACTCTTTTTTACTTGCTACTTTTAATTGTACCAGTTTCTTCACTGTTTCCTATGCATCTTGGCTACACTCCACATAAAACACTACTCATTGTTGGCTTTAAATTAACTTCATGATACCAGTGTAGACTAAATTATTGAAGGATTTTCAAGATTATTGGTCTTGACTTATTCGTACATTCTATTGAGGCTGACTCCTCACTCTCTTAGAGGGCCTATCTTTTGATTTGGAGATGCAGCAAAAGCCAAGGAGGGACTCTAAAGGGCTCACAGAGTTTAGGTAAGATGACAGATACTTGTACGGACTGTGAAGAATATCACAGGGAGGGACTGAACAATAGCACAGATGAGTGTTAAATCCTAATCCAATTCCAGTTGGAAGTGTCCATGATAGACAACAAGCTAATTACTTTTCCCCATCTGTTGCACAGAAAGGCTAGTCCCCCTGCAATGTGGTTCTTCTCTTCTCCAAAGTTTCACTACATTAGTAAGCTGATGTCAGAACATTGTGTCTTTGACATTTTTTGTGGCAATTTTCCATGGTGGAGATTAAAGATGTTATTCTGTCCCTCACTTGTGTTTCCATACTTTGGGACTTGTTTTATTTACTCACAATTATGTAATTCACAAGCAAATAGCTCCACCTTATCATTCCTTTTCCTGAACTTCTCAAAATGTGAAGGTCCTGATTCATAGATTTCCTTGCTCTGAAAGATTAGTAACATACAGACCCATAAGGGCAGTTCATGTTATTGTGCAAGACCCTTCATGCACGTTTGGGCTACGAAGTTGAATGCAAGTCTCTCACTTTCTTTTCTTGTCAGTAAAAGTATCCAAACGCCAGTTCTGCCCATGCAGTAGAAAAGTTGGTGTTGCTGGTCATAGAAGTATTTGGTTACAAAGGACCCCTGAAATCACTTTCTGGCCAGACATGTGTCTTTCACCTTGCAACTGAAATGCTCTCACAATCAAATAAAATGACTGTTGCTTGGGTCTAACAAAGTCAGTACATTACCAATATGCTCATATGACCCTAGGCAGGAATGCCACCAGCTGGTTATTTTGGCTGAGAAAGAAGCTGTCCTGTACTGTGAATACTCAACTGCCATCAACCAAACCAGTGAAAAGACTTCACCTGCCACAGTAACATCTTCCTTCAAGCAGTCCTTCAGATAAGTACGTGCAATAATGGTCACCTCACAGGCAGTGGCAGATCCAGTCCCTGCCATACCACCAAGCTGGTACGTTTGTTTAGGACAATCACAATAGTACTTGACATTGTCACTAATGGCCAGTACTGGGCCTGAAAGGACAATCTGGTTGTGATGTACAGACCAGCTCACCCAGTGAACACTGCTATACAACCACAGGTAGAGACCTACACATTTGTGGCAAGGGGATGAACGTTCGAGAAGAAGCTACTGTGTCTTACTAATGTGACTGGTAGTAGAGGCTGCTAAGGATGTGTATTCTCCAAAACACTCCCCCTCATATAGCAGAGATGGTTATCAGCTAAAGCAGTTGGAACAGATATGCAACAGATACAGATGTTCCATATGCATTTACCACATTAAAATCTCTATCAAAGTTCTGGAAGCTGCCTCTGACTGGTGTTACTTTTCAGGATCACTGCACTGCAAAAACCCCATCAGGTACAGTCCACTTTAACAGTCCACTTTTTCATAACAGTGCTTTTTTGCTTAGAAGTCAATGCTGTTTAGACCTACGTTGACTTACCTTAGACACTTGTTTGCAGGACACCTATCAAATTTGCTGTACATCACTACTGGTATTTCAAGCAGATAACAGACCTACAAGCCATGAGAACACACTGGTACATCTTTATTCTCACCTGGCCAGTGTTCACCTCTCAGCTGCAACCACAGCTCAAAGAAGCAACTCAGAGCATGGGACCTGGATGACGTCTGCATGATTGGAAGTTCAGTGATGCTCTTTTCCAGATAGTATCTGAGTTGCAGAATTCCCAGCTAGTTTTTGGTTACTTATTTGTGCAGAGCTACTATTCTGCCTACTCTGACTCTGCATGTGCAACACAGGATTTGAACTTCTATTTCTTCTTATTCCTTTTTCTGTTGGATGCTCCTTCTTTTACTCCACTGTCCTCATTCCAACACTAACAGGCTGCACATTTATGCTTCCCACAATTAGTTGCACCATCACACCAGATCCCTCTTGTTTTGATTTGTTCTGCTTTGTTTAAGATTACCCCTTCTCTCTAGCATGACTCTTGTATTTCTCTTCCTGGTATTGAAGATGTCTACCACATCACAGAAATTTGATACTGAGCAAATCTCTTCTACGGTTTCTATTTTCAGGAAGATGTGGAATCTCTTCATTGTAAAGATGACACTCATAGACACTAGGCCACTCACTGAACCACATCTTACAAAAATGGGTTCTGCCAAAGCAGGGCTCACAAAGTTTCAAAATATTTTTGGCAAGCACTGTTCTAAAATTCAGCTCTCCTCTTGCTAGGCTAAAATCTATTAAAAAGCTTTGCCAATACCATGAAATATTTTGGCTGTAACACACCTATTTTAAGTTTAATCTCAATTTCTGTTTTTAGTGAGGTATCACTGGATGAGAAAAACAAATGAAACACAACAAGCAGTAGGAACTGCATCAACCCTTGCTCTGCATCAAACCATTTCTCCCTTATTTTGCACCTCATAAACCAAGGAAATTAGAAAATTTCATTTATGCACCTACTTTGTATTCTGGGGGTATCCTTGCTCCAAATCCAAAGGCTGGAAACATTTTGTCACTGGAAAAGAACAAAGAAGAGTTCCCACAGAGAAATGCATTTTGCTACAATAAACATTTATTCTTCTGTAAGCATTCATCAAAAATGCAAAGCAGCAAAATGGCACAGAAAAGTCTTTTAGGTGAAGAGTGTAACATAGCAGAATGGAAGGATTAAGTATTAGAGAAGGTGGAGTGTATGCTGGCCAGATGGATAAGTGACATAGGAGATTTTTCAGGTGAACTCCTAGTATGGAAGTTAAAAGCACTTGGAGAACACCAATGAATCAAGATATCTTGCACTTCTCCCACAAATGCAATAACAGACCCATATTACCTCCTCTTTTTTACTATCTGGTTGTAGTGTAAGAGGGAGTTGTCTAACAGCCTGTGACAACAGATTTATTTAATATAAATATGGATGTGGGCCCCCCCCCCCCCCCAGCTCAAAAAATGGGTTTAGTGAAGAGATGACTGTAATTAAAAGTGTTTGCAAATGTGGGTTCTTACAGCTGTCCAGGTGCAAAAGAAATTTCCTAAAATATTCAAAAATTCAACCCCAGAAACTTGCAGGTTCTGTAAGGCTTTCCACCTGTATCATTAGTACTCCCACTAAAACATGAAATTATTTTCAATAGGTATAGATTAACTGATAACCTAGCAAATGTGGTGGCATGGTAAATTTGCTTCCAAACACTATGGTGAGGTTGTTCCACTCCAATTAGATCTATGGAGACAAAAAATCCTGATTCAGAGGACCTGGAAGCTTCAAGGCTGTTAATACCCTTTCAGAAATGCAGTAATGTCTCACACAGCCCACGTCCTGTCAAGTTGCCTCTTCCCAGATGGCAATGTAGAAAACAACAAGCTGTAAGGAATGTCTCGTCCCTGAGTCAGCAAAGCACTTGATCACACACTTGAGGTTAACAATTCACCCAAACATATGCTTAACTCCAAACACATCCTGAAGCCCCTTTGAAGTCACTGAACTGTGCTCCAGTGCTCTGATGAATCAAATCCCTCATAGGTTTATCTGATTCTGCTTACAGAGTTTCAGGGCCTTTGGAAAAGTTGAGTTCCTGTCAACATTACTGACACTTTCAGAAATCAAAAAAGGGGCAGCAACTTCAAGTGATTTTGTATAGTTCAAGACATTGCCACACCAAGTGTCAAGTGAGTAACACACTTCCCAGCCATACTCAAGACAGAGAACAGCACCCATTAAACTCGCCAGGCCATGTTGTCTGCTATAGCCTGAAAAACACCATGACATTTCTGATACAAGCCACGATACAAGCCCCCTCCCACCCCGAAGCTGGAGTTGCCACCAACTAGAGAATAGATAGAGAAATATTCACTGGGAAACAGTAATTATTGTCGTCTGATGGCTCAGCTCGCACAATTGTTGTTCTGCTACAAAATTTAGTTGCCACATAAATCTTGGGAGCACAATACTGTGTACCATATGTTACACTGCGTGACAATGGATCTTGGAAAGGAGGACTAACATAATTTGCATGGTAATGAAACATTTTTTTTCCCAGAGATGTCAGAAACAAAGTAGCTGCTGACATTTAATGCTAACCACCTGCTGATAGCTTTCTCTTTGATTAAACACCCCCGGAAGTGGGGAAGCCCTTATAAATAGATACAGATGAGATTTCAGGCACACATTTAGAGGCAAAGAAATAGGAGGCCATTAGAAAAGAGTCTGAGGGGAGAAAAAAATCTTGTTTTACATCAACAATTAAGCCATGGTTGCATTAGAGAATCAAACCTGTGGAGCTGCACTTTAATTGGTTTTGGGTGAGAGCAAATAAAGACTAAAACAGTTTTACTTAGGTGGAAAGTGTCCAAGTTCAATAGTGCAATCCAGAAAGCTGACATGGGCGGCAATTACCCAGCCTGGGAGATGTCTAAACCCGTACAGCGACCACATTTGTCCCGTAAAGTTCCTTGAGTGTAAGTAAGTGTAGGGAATCTTGTAACTGCAGCTCCATCTTCTGTTCTGCTATAAGTCAGAGACTTGCACTGAGCAATACCTCCAGCAGACTGGATTCTCCTGGTGGCAAGACTCCCCCATTCCCAAGCACACAGCAGCTCAGCCCCAACAGGAAGCTATTCTGCACCAGGGCACTTTTCCACCATATCCTCAGGACGCCTCCCGCTGTGTCTGAATCTCCCATGTCTCCTTTTTGAGTAAGAGCCATGTACTGCTCTACAATTGCCTTGAGACAGAGTAAAGCTTGATCATGTGCACCCTCGAGATGGGATTCCACATGACTGCATGAACTCCTAGAGAGGAGGGGTGTCCTGACAGCTACTCCCATGCGTAATGCCTTCTCTCATGCCACTCAGGTAGCACCATGCTCAGTGAGCTTGGCTTCCCCTTGGGAAGATCCTCATTTTCCAAAATTTATACACGTAGCTCCTGTTTTCTGATCCAAGCTGCTGGGACCAAGGAATTAACTTCCATGTGTTCCCAGAGGCTGACCTTCAAGGGAAGAAGGGAGCCTTTTGATCATCACAACTGACAAGCCATGCACAAAATAGATGATTATGGTATCCTCTGACAAAACCTCAAAAACTGTGGCCGACAGCTTTCAGAATAAATTCCAATTTTAATGTAAACAATAGTTTTCCTCCTATCACATAAAACAAGGTGTTTAGGTAATATAAAGGACTCACTCTGAAGCAAGTACATTGGCTCACTGACAAATCTTTACAAAATTACTCTCTTGCATTGTCTTTGCATTTTATCCAGTTCGGTGTTTCACACAGGTTCCCTTGAAAATTAAAGTTAAGTAAAAATTAAAGTGAAGTTAAGGTTAAAATTAAGAAGTACTTGACATGAAAATGAAAAAAGCAAAAGCATTGGATTTTGATTTTATATTTGGTTATGTAAGGTCTGTGACTAGTCATGCAAGCATAGATGCTTATGTCTGCTTGTACATTTTCCTGTCAAACAGGCATATATTACGGAAAGACACCAAAGACTGAACAGATCTGGATTATACCCTGAATGTAAAATCAAGGACAGAGTTCAGGTTCAGAGTTTGTATTGGTAAATGTAAATTAATGAGCTGAATTAATGTCAGGACTCAAAGACTGCAGTCTTCTAAGCAGAAATATAACCAGTTAAAGACCCTGAGTAACACCTCAACAGTAACATAATGCACAGGAGAGAATGACTTCTGAAAATATCCTGTATAATCCTTTTGGAACAATGCTCAGTTTTAGTCACCCATTTTTCAAGCTATCTAGTGGAAACAGAGGAAGCAAAATGACAAATCAATACATTAATAAGGGCACAGAAGAGAGATTTCAATAAGCTGTACTGCACAGAAAGGAGAAGAGACTAACAAAGGCAACAGTAAGGTTTTGTAAATTAGCAAGTGATACAGATAATGATATCTTGTTCTGTTTCACTAGGAAGCCAATAGTAACTGGAAGGTAAGAAATATACTTAAAGATAAGAAGACAAAAGAATGAAGATTTTAAAAATCATGTCTCATTAACTACTGGTGGCCTCTGACATGCAGTATCATTGAGACCTGGAGTTCAGCTTTATTCTGAGGATTTTCTTTTCCTAGTAACAAGGAGCAGTATTTAGATGAAATTGTTCCACTGGGTGAAATTATTTTATAATCAGGCATTACAGAGTCTTTTGCAACTTCCTGTGAAGCTGCTGGCTTAGATGGTGCTGGAGATAGAGCTGGCTACTCGTCAGTGTGACAACACCTGTACTCAGAAAGGAAAACAAGAGCTGCCAGGACTAAGTTACCTGAAGATTAGTTCCTTTTTAAAATATAAATTGGGAATCTAATTTCTTACTGCATGGAGTAAATGTAGGGGGGAAAATGGCCTAAATCTTTCTATATGCCACTTATTGCCGCTTTTTCTGAAAATGAACTTCTAGCTAGCGACACAGGTGGCTTCTTAAAGAGCCTCAGCATGAAAACCTGTTCACTTTAAACTGCAGCATAGTTGAAGTAGTTGTACTAAAGATACAGTTAAAGAGGAAGAAAAAAAAGAAACACTGGGAATATAAAAGCAACACTAAAAACCCATTTTTGGTTTCAAGCGACCAAGAATCTTAAATTTGCAGCTCCTTGAAATTCTTGCAAGGAATATAACTGTTTAGAATCCCTGGGATTCTACAAATTACAAGCTGTCACTTGTAATTTCAGTTTGGGGTCAGATCAGAATTACCAGGAAGATATTTTTAAAGTGCAACACTAGATGCAGCAAAATCAATTACTTTGCCTTTCATTTCCAATTCCAGTCTTAAAGGAATAAACCGTGAATCTCCTCTGCTCTACACACTTTTCCAGTGATAAAATTAGATATTTTTCCTCTGTTAAAAAGAAATTTCAAATTGCCATAATAAAAGGGGAGTGCATGTTACAAGGGGAGTGCCTGTTACAAGGGGAGTGCCTGTTACACAAGGGATTGGGGAGAGGGAGAGGAGAGGACAGGGGTAGGGAAGGGAAGGGGAGGGAACAGGAAAGGGGAAGAAGGAAAAGGAAAAGAAAAATGAGAAAACAGAAAATGACACAAACAAAATAAAGCCTTATCTAAACTCAATTAAAATTGCAATCTTTCATGTTCAAGGAGTGAACTGGAGGAAAATGAGCTGAATTAAGTGTTTCTTTTCTAAAGCATATGAATGAATCATGTTCCTGAGTGTATTATTTAGTACTTAGAAGGGCTCGATGCCAGTAGATTCTGAATCATGACAGCTTACAGGGATTAGCAGCAGTTCCAAAGAAAATACAGAAATCATTTGAAATATTTAAACTTCTTCAGTTCTTGCTTTGCAAGCAGAGCTAGGTAAATAAAGGACATGATATGTATGATCAGATAGGGCCAAAAAACCCTGTTTGAGTGGAAGGGACAAGAGCCCATCTGCTTCATCCCCTGCAGTCCTGCACACCCACTCTCACTCCTCCCGGTTGGTGGGGATAGAGCCAGGCTGTGGTCCAGCTCTGTCTGCCCCCTGCCTGAGTCAGAATGACCACAAGAGTTTGGCAGCAGCAGGGTTTCCTCCCCATAAAGAGTACTCTGCTCTGAGGGACTGCTTCGCTCTCACAACATATCCACTGTGGGGTTGTGCCTGGTTCGATACAACCACATCTCTGATTCTGGCTGGGTTACTGTGCGTTTATTCAAACCTGCACCGTACGTAACAAGGCTTAGCATCCAGTTCATAATGCATGGTGCTTTTAAAGGAATGAACCGATCATCATGCATCTTGGTAACAGAGCTAGGAGCATGCAAATCAATAGCAAGTCACTGCAACAGCTATACTGTTTGGACTGTCATCGACAGAGATGCTGCACAATCATACTGCAAAATCCTTACATTTAAATTCATTCACTATCTTTAATTACAGCTCTTAGTCACCTTAGGGGAGCTGGAATCTGCTGAATACAGAGAAATAGATACTGTCATGTAATTGGGTTTCAAGAATATGAGAGAAGTGCCTGTCTCACCTGCGAGGGAAATAATTAATGAAGCAGGGGATACAGATTCCCTGAAGCTAACTGCTGAAAGGCATCAACATGAAATAACTAACAAAGCCAAGTCCAGGTACAATAGATTTAAACTTTCCCTTGTTAACATTTGAAGAACAGCAAAAGAAGCTCTGCAGGGCAAAAACAGAAAGCAAACTCAGAAATTCCTAGACTGGGGAAAAGTAAATACCTACAGAAAAAAAAATCATCAGAGCTTGAGAGAGGAGTGGGTTAAGCAAAACAAAATGACAAAAAGATATATTACTAGAAGAATAACCTAATAAAATAGCATACTCAGGAACCAAAATGTCATGCTTCCCTGTTAGATGACAAATAAATTGCAATGACCTGATTTATATGACCCAATTCAGTAAAAGGTATCATGAAAAAGTGGGATGTCATAAGTGGGAATAAAGTAGGGAAGGGGATGCTGTGAAAGGCTACTCTGAGTTACATTTAACTTATGAACCCAGGCAGTTTCCAGACAATCTTATGAATTGTAAGAGGTTGCCAGTATGCCCTTGTAGCTTCCAAAACCTTAACTATAGTAAATTGGCTATGTGGCACCATATATGGAAAACTGTACCATGACTGACAAGGTCATTCTTATACAGACTGTAATTTTGGAAGATTAAAACTTGGCATGACTTGAAGACTACACTAGGCAGCAGGCTGATCCCATCACAAAACATGCAGATCATGGGCAACCTCAAACAAAACAGTACTGGGGCTCTTCCTTCTTGAAGCACAGTGTAGCTTTCTAGTTTGACGGTGTACTGCATTAAGCGACCTCTAGAACAAAAGCTTTTGCTAACCAATTTTGTCATTTTTTACAAATAATAGTGAAAATGGTTGGTCAGAGAATTTCCTCTGCAAACAAATTCTATCAGAAAAATATCTATGTATAAAGGATGTGCTGGGAAGAGGGGAATACAGGTCTGTGTTGGCATAAGTATGCAGGGAGGTTCTGGGAGAGAAATTTCTCATCAAATGCTCTCAGGATACAAATGAGTTTTCTAGGATGAGCATGATAAAACTGTTATAGAGATTACATTGTGATTTAACATGGCAAAATGAGTAGTTGATGTAATTTTACTAAAATCAGAATGACATCCAGTCAAAATTAAGAACATTATCAAAACAAGCTACAGAAAAAGTTTAAGTGAAATGTGCTGATAACTAAACACTCAGCAAGGCATCATTGAATATGCAGGAGGAAACAGGCAAATGCTCTCTGTTTTCTGCTGATTTGGAATCTCTGATCAAGGCTGATTTCACATTAATTTGAAAGGGATGCTGAGAATTAAGGGCGGGCCATTTTTAACTGAGAGCAATATGATCCACAAATATCCTGCTATGGTCTACTCAAGCAAAAGGTGTCCAGTTTCTCCAAAAAGAAGCAAACATGCAAGAGATTTAGAAGATGGTATTCATTTATGGACTGATGGGTTTTCAAATGGGAATAATTGACAGCTTTGCTACATTCTATTATAGAGTGGATGACTAGAATAATTACATCCTTAACAAAGCAGGGAGGAAATTCACGCTTCTGAAATTGTGGAAATGGTTGTGTTGATTGCAAATGTACCAGATACCAAACTGTTGGCACATTTGACATCAGGAAAAATGACACAACAAATTGCTGTCTCCTTTATTTATGCTTACATATTTATACTTATTAATACGAATAACTAGTCTCTACACCACTAGGTGATCTGGTATTTTAGACAGTTTGTAGGGTTTTGTATTTCGAATCATTCTCTTCAGAAAGAGATGCTGACAGAGAAATCACAAAGGTACCAGTCTGCATAGTACTGGCAAAGTGTCAGCTACTGAACAGAACAAAGCTCGTCCTCAGAGGAGAAAAAAATAGTAAAGACTGCCTAGAAAAGCCCTGTAGAAGGTTCTGATTTTGATGTATCCACCAGCTGACAGAATGCAGCAGGGTGGAGGAATAGCACACAGAGGAAGAAGTTGTTTTGCTAAGAAACTTGGAAGGAACTGCTTATGACTGATACACTGACACAGGCAGTGACTGCCTGGCAGAACAGGCAGTGTAAAGAGACACAAAGATGAAAACTTGGTAAGGGAAAAGACAGAGCTGTAAAAACTGTCAGTATCTGACCAGATATAGGGCAGCTGCAGATTCATATATACATATAAGTATATGAATATGAACTGTTATGAAATCCCCTTCCCAACACAGTTGTAGTAGACTAAATCTCCTGTACTAATTCTTGGGATAAAAAGTGGTGACTGTAGAAACTCCTCTTTGGCATCAGTCACCAAATATAAGTCAGCAGACACTGCAGAGGCACACACTAAATATGTGTATGCGGGTACTATATAATCGTACCAACCTAGGTCTTCAACTGTTAAATCCAAGGGTTTTCAATCCAGCTTGGTGATTAAAAGTATTAGCAAGCCCTTTTTCTCCTGTGCTGTTCTAGTTCTGGGTTATCCAAATACTTCAGCATGTTTACCCACACCTGAGATAATGCTTAATGATCAACATAAGCTACAAGTTTTTCTTCACAGGCTATTGTTCTTCTGGTTTTCTTTTGTTTTCTGTCCATGTAAATTTGGTCCTATTAAAGCACTAAATTAAAAGATTCATGTCTTTTCCCCATGGTTTTAAAATTTGTTTAGATATGCTAATCAGCTTTTTTGCTTAAGAGCCTCCAGAAAGGTTGTTTCTGTAATTAAAGTGATAAAGAGATATGGTAAATAATTAATCATATTTTTTATTTATTGATCTGCATGGGTAGATTAAATTTTAACATCTATGGTTCTACATAGTGATTTCATTAAAATTCAATGTTGCATGTAGTGCCAGTTACTCTAGGCATCAATCTTTTGTCCCAGTTTTAATGAACTACTATTATATTACCATCTCAACCAAAGGAAGTTCCTGCTTTTCTCCTTGTCTCTGCCCAAATTACGTCAAGGTATTTAATTCAGAGCCCGCCAGACAAGTAACTCTCTCAGACTCTTCATCGACAAGCCCAGACACAGCTTCAGGATGAATGACCTGGTAAGTAATTCTCAGGGACAAGGCTCCAGAAGTAAAAAACACACTGCAAGGTTTAAACTCCGGAAACTTTTTTTCCACCTAAAGCCTCAATTCAGAACACAGCATTTAGTTACCTACTGATCTTTGTATTTGGGACCAGTTGCACTGATTTATACAAATCTTCTGCAGCATGTAGTGCATCGCATTTATACTTTGTCCTCTTCTTCCTCCCTGACTGTCCACTGCTGGCTACCTCAGGAAATGTGTTTCTGGGATAGATGGGCTTTTTATCTGACTTAGTTTGACTGCCCTTAGTTTTTTTCCATTCTTAGATCTTCACTGAAAGGGATATGCTAGACTGGGAACTCTTTCTCCTTTCAAAATTTCCCTTCTTAATTTTCAAGTGCACTTTACTGCATGAAGGAAGGAAGCTTTTGTACATGATTTTCAATCAGAGTGAATGCACTCCCTCAGGCCTAAAATACTGAAGAAGAAAAAATAACTAGCAAATTTTGCATTCTGTTAGCTACTGCTGCAATTCATTGATTGCAGAAGAATTCATTGATTGTTGAGACCCAGACTGACTTCAGGACTTTCCTATCTTTTTGTGGAATGTGGCCAGTCTAAATATTTTAGAGATATTCTACACATAAATTATTTCTACATTTTGTAGGAGTAATGTACTCTCTGCCCATTAATGGCCTTTGGGGATATTGCTAGACAAGTGTGTTTTACACAAGCAGTTTATTTGTTAACATACAATCTTAGCATAAATGTCAGTTTTTGGGAGCTACTTGAGTATTTAAAGACTTTATTTGCCTAAATGAAAAAGGGCATTAGCATCAGGAAATTGATAATATTTACTTCCTACGTGTTTCAAGGGCTCTTGAAAAAAAAAAAAATAAAAAGAAAAAGGAATAAAAGGGGAGGATGGGGAAAGAAGTGCCAGTGTGAGTTTGTGACCAGCTATGCTGGTCTTCAAACAAGTGTTAATTCCAAAGCGGAGATCCCTTCTAATACCCATCAGCACAAGTTCCTCTAAATTCTCTAAGCAACAACAAAAAAGCAATAAAATGCAGTATTTTTAAGAGTTAACAGACATATTTAAAATAATTAAGAACTAACTTCTGAAATATATTTTGAATACAAATTAAATGAGGACCAATTTTATGGTATCATTTTGCAAAGCTATGTGGTAGAACACAGAAACATAAGCAGAACAGGGACTGACCATCAAGAATGGGAAGTTTCACAAATATCCAATGCAACAAATGCTTTAAGTATTTGAAGATACATCTTTTGTCTTTTTCAAAATAGAAGTATTGATTTGACCATATAATAGTCAACGCTTACCTTTGTGAGTGCTTTTTATTAATCCAGTAAAGACTTCTGAATTTATGTACAAACATGTGCAAAAATTAATCATAAAGATAATCCATATATATGTGAGATACTGAACCGTTTAACATTTGGGTGTGGGAGGAACAATTAGCAGGAAAGTCTGAATCCAGTGAAAACTCTGTCTTAGTGCCATCTATATTTTGCATAATACTTCAATGTTTGCTTGAGTCAGGCTAAATTCGATGAGATTAGATAATAAGCTCTAGTGTCTTGCTGAATCAGGACAGAGATTTTAATGCAAAAATAAATATTTAATGTTACATAACAAGATTCTTATTAAGCAGAAGGGAAAGGTGAGCTACTAACTGCAGAAATCAGATTTCAAACTGAGGATCAGATTTTGCAGGTCCTGCCATGAGCTTCACTCACAATACCATCATTAAAACCTGTAATAATGTAACATAACTGAGGAAGTATTTCAGCTTTTTGCATTCCATGTATGTAACAACATTTATTGTAAGAAAGAAGCTATTTTCAGCCCCTTTCCAACACATTTTCAAGTTAGAAAGAATGAAAGATGAGCTACACTCATGGCTAGTTGGTTGTATTCCAGCACTGGTAAAACAAATCTTCAAGATCAAAGGGCCAGCCATTTTAATAAATTGTGTGCACTATTGTTATTGTGACTTATGGCTTTGATCTGCAGAGAGGGAACCAAAAAAATGGCACAAAAGAGAAACGATTTTTTTCCTGTATGGTTAAGCATTAACCATACGTATTACATATATCTACATCTAATAAATATATATTGTAAACATACCTATATATTTATACTGATATGGGAAAAAAAATTCCAGGCGTATACATCTATACCTTGGTATAGAGCTCTGTGTGCCTACATGAGAGATTCACAGCAAAACTACACCTATCTGAGGAAATGTACTTGTTTCATCTAGAGACAGAAGTTTTCACAGAAGTTTCCAGATTGTGATACTGGAAACAGACTTACGAACATGCCCGTATATTTGCTGAGGGCACATCCCGGCACTATTCGGGTGCTGGTTCTTGCCTACACAAAGCAGCTGTGCTTTACTTTGAGGCTCACAAGCATGGTCTCCCCACTGTTACTCAGACTGCGCATCTTCTTGCAGAGCACAGGAGCTATGTCCCTGTCCACATGCCTCAGTTTCTTTTGATGGAAGCCAGGATGTGTGAAGGTGATGGGAGAAGAGGTAGGCCAGGTCCTGACTTGCAGTCAGGACACAGCCAACCCTTCTGCTGGGATGGAGCGGGAAGAAAGCATTCCCCGATTCCCCAGTTTAGCCATAGGCTTCTCTGGCTTACAAAGAATTGTTGTTCTATGCTGAACATGAGCAGTTTCATGATGCAAAGGAAGAGTATTTGGGGAGCAGTTGCCATGGAGAACAGGAGCCATCTAAAATTATTATCACATATCTTACAGAAATTCATGGTTTACATGACATAAGATCCTGGTTCATAAGTCTGATATTTTAACTGTTGAATCATTTTGTCTTTCTTCATGTCTGGGTATTCAACCAGCAGAATCTTTCAAAAACACCTACCATTCATCCTGTAAAAGCTGCATTCTCCTGAAGGGGTCTCCATTGGTCTCCAAAATGAAGGGTTGGCCAAAACCACTGTGCAGAGTTGGTGAAGGTAAGAAGAGAGGTCCTAAGCCAGCTGTAGTGCATGAGGAGACACCTATAACCTCACCTGTATTATATACATTTGGCAACTCATTGCTCAAAACATGTAGAGGGAACTCATGCACATTTGGCAGTGATCAGGTAAACTAATTTTTTAGAATCCTGGCAAGGCTGATACTGTTGGTAGGGAGAAACCACTTCATTTGACTTCTGATCCAGAGAACACAGTACTAAAATTACTGAGGTAAAGAATGAATATGGAATGAGGCAGAAGCAGTTCCTTTTGATATCAAATACTTCAGTGCCCAATGATTTTTTATCATTTTCATCTATTTCTCTATGCTACAAATAAGGCTGAGTAGACCTGCTTAATTTCAAGACAAAATTGTAACAGTGATATAATTCTTTATATAAAGGAAAGCTTGTGGAAATGTTTAAATGGATATGTATATTTCTCACTTATTGCTTTACTATGTCCGCTTTTAACATTCATGAGTAATTTATCTTAAAATAAATTATTCTCCTTGGAGCTGTCTGCTTATTTTACACAATAGTTTCAGTAATAAGTTTTTAATGCATTTTCCCCTTTCCAGTATTTCAAACTACATTTTAGAGCCTAACTCCTTAAAACTAATGAATGTTTCTTCTTCTTTTATGATCCATTGCTGTTGTTGCTTAGCCACTGATTATATCACGTACAAACTTTATCTTCTCTCTTATGACAAATGTTGTTATAGTCTGAAACAATTCCATCACATAAAAAGTATTAAGTCTTTTGTGCCAGTGAACAGCTCTTACATTTCCTGTACCATTATCAGATTGGCCTATTCCTTCAGGACTGCAGCGTTTCCACAATCAGGTAAATAATCAAAGTCTATTTCTCATTCTCTGAATATTGCTGATGAAAGAATGAATGTTATTCTTTCATGCTTAACTACGCAGAACAGGGCTATTCATTTAACTGTTTCAGGAGTCCCTGAACCGTGAAGATAAATGGGCTTTTGGATGAGCAGGGATTATTCCACTGTATCAAGGGATGTGAGGCAGCACTTAATTTGGAGGATTAACTGCTTAGGGTTACATTATGTTAGGCTGATAAGTACAGAAACCTACATTATGAGAAGACTTGGCTTGAATGTATTTTCCGTGGTTTGGACTGAAATGATTGCTGGGTACAAATTATAAAATTTCAGGTAAGAGCACTGCCATCTTTGTAGGCTTGTTCTTTAATCTTACCGAAGACATGCCCCCGTGCAAATGATGAGCATTCTGGCTCTAAACAGCCTTTAGGTTCAGTGAGCCCCTGCTTTTCACTTCTGGCTGATCTTTACCTGGGAACATAAATATTCCTTCAGCATTTGAAGCACAACTGAGTTCATTGGAGCAGTAACGGATCTGTGCTGCATTTCAGACTTTCAACTCATTTAAAAATCTAAATACGGAAGATTTCACAGAATCACAGAATGGTTGAGGTGAGAAGAGACCTCTGGAGATCATCTAGTCCAACCTCCCTGCTTAAGCAGAGTCTCCTAGAGCACATTACTCAGGATCGTATCCAGCTGGCTTTTGAATATCTCTAGGGAAGAAGACTCCACAAGCTCTCTGAGCAAGCTGTTTCAGTGCTCAGACACCCTCAGGGCAAAGATTTTTTTCCACGTATTCAGACAGAACCTCCTGTCTTGCAGTTTATGCCCATTGCCTTTTGTCCTTTTGCTGGGCATCACTGAGAAGAGTCTGGGAGTATTACAAACAAAACGAACTCCCACATAGAACCTGTAAATTACCCTGTGAGAAGGTTTGCTTCTCTTAATTTTGTTTTCTTTAGAGAAATTATTGTAAGGTTTAATTTCCAGCCTATTGGATCCAACACACGCAGGTATAAAAAGAGGTCCTCATTTGGCATTTTTCCTCAGAAAGCACTGATCACGTTGAATCAACTTGTCCATGGGCATGTATTTATAGTGTCACAACTTGAGAGCATGTATCAGTCAAACACATGCCAGAAAAGTGTCACTTCCCCAGGACAAGAAAATCTGGCTTTTGTTCACTCCGAGTCCATAGCTTGTAGGACCTTAGTTGTGCTGACTAGCAGCAACAGCAATATTTTGTAGCACAATAGAAGTGAATGAAGCTGATGATTTCATTTTAAAATGGCTAGTATTTTTCACATTGATTAGAATATGCTATATTGAGAGAAGAATCCTGATTTTGGATTAATATCTCCATACAGGACGGTCTGGGTCACTTAACTATTTCATTTTCTTAACAAATGCACCTTAAGTGGTGAAATAAATAAATTAAAAAAAATCTGTGTGCATGAACCAGCTCTTACTTCTTATTCCTTTCATTATTTTTTAGTATATTAATCCACTGAATTATTATTAGCATTTATTAAATTAATGGATAATCACTGTGGAATTATCAGCTCACTTACAATAAAATATTAATTTTTTCAGACTCATTGACTGCATTTAACCATCAAATTCTTACAGAAATTGTATCATGGCAGTATATTCCTCATTTTTTTTCAAGAAGGCATTTCATTACCATGCAAATGACAGTGCCTCTGAGCAGGCTAATTAGCATATGTGACATGTAACATATAAACCACAGTATTAAGTCCCTCCAGAATTTATTCAGAAAGTATAATCAAATTTGACTGGAAATACCGTTGTTTTTTTGAGATCTGACATTTACACATGGCAAAGTGGTGGGTGGATGTCTATTACATGTGCAAAGACGAGAAAGAATAATTGTGTAAGATACTATGCATCACCAGCAAAGAAAGAACATTTAAAGGAAATGTACTTGGTAATTAGATTAACAATGGGCAATTAATCTGATAGAGACAGACAGTCTATTTAAAAGCAACAGAAGTACATAATGTAATCAAAGCATATTTGGCCCAATTACTTGCGTTTTTTTATTTATTTACTGTCTTGTTGTGTGCACATATTATCAGGATCTTTTAATATTAATTTTGAAAGATATTGTGATATTTGAGAGGCTAACAGAACACTGAAAGAGACCACGCATTTGAATCTAAGAACAGACATGGCCACTGAGCAGTTTAAGCAACTACAAATTCCGTTTCAAATATGAAATCTTGGGAACAATTTCCTGTAGGATGGCACAGACCATACTCCCAAGTGTATGAGAAAGGATGCTGTCAGCATCTGCAAAACGGGCTTAAAGCTTAATACAAATGAAAAATCTATTCAAACCTGTAATTCTTGAAGGTGGACAGAAACTCAAAACTTAGCACATATATCTGCCAAACAGCCAAAAACCAGACCTTTTATTGCCATGAAACTAATATAAACCCACTGCCACTCTCAACAGTGTGGTATGGTACACTAAAGTTTCTGTCATGCAATCATTTCTCTTACGTGATTAAACATGGAGCTACTGCAGCTGGCAGCAGGCAGTCATTGATTTCACACTGTGAAAACACTTTCTAAAGACAACTCTGTTATCAAATGTGGTTGTTTACCTGTCATAGTCTTGGCAAATCTCCCCAACAGCTACCAAAGCTTTCAAGTACTCATTGGGTTGATAGGGGTGGATATAGTGCAGTGAGCAGCTGTTCCTAGGATCACCATTGGATGCGGTGAAATCTATAGCTACCTGGAATAGAAGAAAAGTCAATGTGTTGTGGTGCTGTTATGGGCAGGAGTATAGCCACACCAAACATTTATCTTTACCAAAACCAATTTTCTGCAGAGACTGCAACCTTAAAGCAAAGGTCATTTTACAGTGTACTTAATCAAATTTGAATGAGGATAGTATCAATAACTTTTTCTAAAAGTACACAGCAGCTAATAAAATAAGAGTTAATAAAACTAAAATGGTATAATTAGAAAAAAAATAAGCTGGATAATTATTCTATGTGGGGAATTATGCTCTAATAAAAATGAATCAAATTATCTCTAGGTTCTCAAACTTAATTAAATCATTCCAGCTCAGGTAAGGTTCAGGACATAAACACTGTGCAGCTAAAATGTCATAGAATCATAGAATCATAGAATATCCTGAGTTGGAAGGGACCCTTAAGGATCATCAAGTCCAACTCTTGACACCGCACAGGTCTACCCAAAAGTTCAGACCATGTGACTAAGTGCACAGTCCAATCTCTTCTTAAATTCAGACAGGCTCGGTGCAGTGACAACTTCCCTGGGGAGCCTGTTCCAGTGTGCAACCACCCACTCTGTGAAGAACCCCCTCCTGATGTCAAGCCTAAATTTCCCCTGTCTCAGCTTAACCCCGTTCCCGCGGGTCCTGTCACTGGTGTTAATGGAGAAAAGGTCTCCTGTCTCTCAACACCCCCTTACGAGGAAGTTGTAGACTGTGATGTCCCTAGAGAGTTAAAAATTCTACTCAAACTATAAATCAAAACTCCATTCAGGCACATTTCTTAGCTATTTTGCACCTTCTTGTGTCTGTAATAATATTCTCTGTGTCTACAGTAAATACTCTGGTGGATTTTTTTATCTTCAAGACATCTTCTAAACATTAAATAATCAAACCTCCCAATTTCATAGATGACAGCAAGCTTAAAGGTGAGCTGCAGGATAAAAATTCAGCTTTAATCCTGCACAGATTTTTGTGTTGAAAAGGCTTATGGGAGGTTGTGGGAAGCATTCAATGCCAAAACAAATATATTAAGGAATCCTTTTAAAATTAATTTCTCCCTTTTAAAATTCTGTTTATCCTTCTCACTGAAGAGATAATCTTGCATGCATTTTTCTGTGATATGACTGGCATGGATTGGAAAGCTCTTTCCTGAATTTCTGATGGTGCTTTCAAGGAATTCCAAAGAGGAGCATCAAGAAAACCATATGGTCTCTCTTAGAGGGAACAAAGCCATTTACAAACTTCCTTACAATTTTGTTCAGTGACCTCTCCCTCCAAAAACTTCACTATATCTGGATCTTCAATAGCTACAGATGTACTGAATTCAGTTTGTAGTTCTACTGCGCAGTTGACATGTAAGGGGCTTGCTGAGGGCTGCAAAAAGAACTTTGAAAGTCCCAGCTTGCCTCTGCGAATGTGCACCTTCCCCAGCTGGAGTCTGTTTGGCATAGGAAAGACTATTTTACGCAGCTATAAAATGAAAATGAAACATGACATTTTCATTCTCCCTTAAAAAAGACACAGTCCTGAAAGTTTTCTGTTGCTGTTGCTAGAAGCTAAAAGAGAAATATCATGCTGCATCAACTCAATATGGCTTTTCCCTACTTTTTCTGATTTTCCACTGCTAACTCTTGGCTGAAGAAAAATATTTCTTACTGGGCTCTAGTTACCTTGCAAATCCCTTTGTCATCTTGATCAATTACAAGCCTCCCATGCTCCACAGTGTGTCAGTCAGGAGATGTAAGCTTGATCTGGCTTGCAAACAAAGTAATCTTTCACCTCCACTCCCCTGCTCATTGCTCAAGCACTGGAGCAGTAAGCCTGGTAGTTTTCCAGATAGATCTTTTTCCCAAAGTGACAGCTTGATTTAACTTGAATATATCAACAGGAAATCCCTGATGTTTTAACCTGCATGCATATACGTAACTATCTGTGCCACAGCTGTCAGAAATGAGCAAGAAACCCTAGTGGTTTGTGAAACCTAAGGTAAATACATGGATAATTGAATGGATTAGCATAGTTTTGGGGTGTTTCTTTAAATGCTCATGTTATGAATGTTCATACTTCGATGCACTATACTTGATTTTGATCCAAACTTCTGTTTGGTTCTCTAAGACTTTTACACATGATGACCATTGTTACTTGTCACAGTTCAAAAATAACAACATCGGTCCCTTCTCTTTTAGCATTATCTGACAGTACCAAGGTCTTGTGCAAATAAGTAGGAGAAGAATTTGTAATACAAAGTTAGCATAACAGAGGAGCTACACTAACAGCACAAATAAGCTATTCTTGTGATCAGCAAAGCACGAATTCTTTTTACAGTGCAGATATTTGATTTTTGTCAGTGTATTTTTAAATATACTGGTTCAAATGTACCAGATGTCTTCCCACATCTAAATAAAAATATAATATAGCAATAACTCTTAGCTCTTTTTTTTCTCAGCCTTGTAAAAGGGTGATTTTCAATGCACTGGAAATATCCTGCAGAGCTAGGATCTCCTGCTAGATCTGTCAGCAAAGAATCAGCCTGTCCAATACCATGACCTGTCTAAGAAAGAATCTGTCCAATATATCTTTCTATTACAGTTCCTTTTATGCATACTACACATCCTTTCTGCTGTATTTCCTAAAGTGATGAAAATATCTTCTGACTACAGACCCATTTGCACTGCCAGCTTCTGAATATTTCTTGTACAGCAGGGAACACTGTCTGATAAGAGATACGGTGTGCTGCAATAAGTGCTGCATAAAAGTAATGGCCTGGAATCAGCACTATTGATCTCTGAAGATGAAGGCTTCTTACTAAATGGTTTTAAAGTGAAGGAAAAGTTTACTTGGGTTTTTCAAAGACATTCTTTCTAACTACAAACTATGTTCCTACAATGGATGTACAAATTATCCAAAGAACACACAGCATGATGTTACCAAAGCCCTCATCAGTGCCTTAAATGAGCAGGTTCATCACACTACAGCTTTCTGTTACCAAATCTATGCTTAGCTTCCCAGTTTCCCTCCCACAACAAGTACCCTTTAGATCACAGCTGCATTGTGCTGACTTTACATGGCATGAACTCAATGGAAATGTCATTAACACTAAGGCAACAACAGCAACAAATGCACTGGGACAGATTCAAACAATTCCAGATCCAATGTCCTGTTCCTATCAGAAGAAATGGAAATCTGGAAAGGTGGAAGGAATAGGCCTGATCTGTTGCAGTGGTCCAAAGTAACCAAATTAGGCCTACGTGAAAAGGAGATATACAGGATATATAGCATATATATAAAAGGAGATCATACGATATATACAGAAGGCAAGGAAGCACAGAGTATCTTTTTTTAGGCTGCAGTTTTTTGCTTCAGTGCCCACAAGAGAATCTCTGATACATTTCTGGACACAGCAACATGGCAGACAAGCAGCGTGTGCTATCATCATGAGTACTGGTGCAACTGAGGCAGAAAGAAGTAAAACATGCAGACAGTCAGCTTGTGATTAAGTAGAACCACTACGTTATGAATGAACAGAGCTATAGGCACAGAGACATAAACTTCCCCTGGTTCCACGTAGGTAAAAAACTGATAGTGATGAGTTTGCACAATACTGTAGCTGGTGGACTTACCACTGAGATCGGCAGTAATTTAGGCATCTCTGTGGCTCACAGTATGGATCTTTCATCTCCTTTATGTGCTCACTGCCTGTCCTTGCAGACAACTTTACTTAAGTTACGTATTATCAATGGTTTGTTTCATTTCAACTATCCTGTCCTATTTCCTCAGATAACCCAAAGCTAGGTGGATACAGACACTTTCAAATATGCAAACTGAATACAAGCCAATACACTATGCACTCCAAGAAAACACCGATAAATCTATTTAAACACAGCCGTTTCTTATAGCTTCTTGCCCCCTGTTTGGAGCTGTCTTTACTTTTTGCAACATGATTGTCATTGCTCTAAAACATAATATGTTTTGTATGTGCAGAAAAGTCCTACTGCATTAGCATAGGTTTATTTTCTGGGCACAATACATTTTGCAAGAAGACCTTAATAATTTACTAAGGAATGATGTATAAGATTCTGTTCTTTGTGAAAGTGATGAATCAGTAACTAAGGGGATTCTCTTTCTTTAAAACATGTTAGAGAAGTAAGACACTTACTGTAAACTGTATTTGGCAGCCTCCCATGATATAATCTAAGAAAGAATGCATCTTGTGGATCTGCAGGCAAGAAATCAAGACATGTAAATTAACTGTGGACTGCTAAAACATCAGAGTGTGGAGCTGCCTGAAAAAAGTGAACTGGAAGAAGGCGAGGGACCAATTGAAAATAAGGTACAGGAAGAAAGCATTTCATACAGTCGGAGAAAGCAATAAAAATTCTTAGAGAAAAAATACCAAAATGATTCTAAAACTACAGAAACATAAATTGACATCAAAAATAGAACTGGGCTCTATTCCTTCCCAGTAGGAAGTCAATGAGATTTTTGCCATTGATTTAGGAGGAACAAGAGCAATTTTGTATGGTCAGAGATACAAACTTTGGAAGGACTGGAAGGGAAACAAACACAAGGCCATTTGGCAAGCCTGGAGTCATGAATTTAGGACTGCCTACTCCATTGCACAACAGTAGAGACAGGATAAGAGAAATTACAGAGGGACACTGGGGACAGTTAGCTTACTTTTGGGATCCAAGTCCTTGTTTTTACATTTTTTAGTGGATCAGTTTCTATTGCTTTCTCCAGACAGTTCCACTTTGTTGTCTACCTTTCCAAACACCATTAAAATACAACACTGGGAGCTTAGAAAAGAAACAGACAAAAAGCAAAACACAAATACCTTGCACTGGTTAAGGATGACAATGCCTGAGTTCTTGTAATTCTTCTTCTTTGCTTTGTATTTGGGGTTAATGCATTCCCATTGTACCTGTGAAAAAAGAGGTCACTACATGAAGGAAAATTTATGTACACATTGAATAATTAGCAAAGACAACAGCATCTGATTTCCACAGTTGACTGAATCCTATCAATAATGGTGCACACAGAAGAAAGAATTAAAAACATTAACTATGCAGAGAATTAACTTAACAGAAAAGGTCCTGAGGCAAACATCTGTCTTCAGTTGTGTGCATGTTGTGAGCACATGCATGTTGTGAGTTGTGTTCAGCTGTGAGCACACGGTACTCAGAGAGATACCCAGATTTTTGCATTGTCAACTTCCAGTCCTGTAGGTTCAGGTATTACATGAGCAAAATTGGGGATCTTTTGAGATTATTTAAGAAGACAAAATAAAAGGGAACTTAATACAAATGAAAATACCCAAGGGAGCAACCTGTTGCATTATTTTAGCTGCAAAACTGCATACACAGTATCACTGGTGTTTTCTATTAAACTCATAATTAGAGAAAATCTAATCAGACATCATGTCATTCTCTCTTGAAAGAGAGCGAGAGTTTCTCCTTTAAGTCTGCTAATAAAACAAAAAGTTAAGAAAACCACTAAAATGTGGAAAGAAGATGCAGCTAGTTAATGATATATTTAACAAATTAAAAGTTGTAAATTATCCCTAAGAATATATTTTTAAAACTTCTTTAAAATGCTCTGTTTAGTTTTCTTTACAAATACTAATTTCTACAGCAAAATAATCCTACTTTGTTACTGAAGTATGTTGCCTTATTTCCATCATAACATCTCTGAGAGTCTTACTGATTTTTCACTTTTTACTGATTTTCAGCCTTCTCTGGTTTCAGACAGACCGATAAAGCCAAACTATCAGACCTTGACCACTAATTACTACAATATTATTCATTTGTTGTTGCAGGAGTAAAATACATGCTTGCATGTGCAAGTATCCATCGGTATTTTTAAAACCAGATTTGTATGTGTAATGTGTTATTAAATAAGGTTAAGAACATATTATTTTCTTTCAGGGAGGTGTTTTTAAGTGCTGGGAGAAAACAGGTGACATCTAACCAGATGCTGAGTAAAACAAATAATATATTTCCAAAGGGAACCAGGACATTCTTCTATCTAAAAATCCACATTATGACATTTTGTAATGAAACATATCTAAGTGTTACAATACTTTATAGTGTAGACCTTCATATTGGATTTGTCCTGGAAAAGTGTTTGAGCATGTAAAATCACTTCTATCTTATGAACTTATGAACATTTTGAGCTTCAAGCCACTTCCTAACACCAATTATTTGGATGTCACTGAAGTATTTAAAGCTTGGAGTCCTGTTAAGTGTCAAAAAAAGGAAGGCAAAACATATGGCTCTGGAGCATTATGAGACCTTCATTTGCACAGGGGAGGAGGAGTATTTTCATCACTGCATTTCTGGAGACAGGTGACAGAGCCAAGAATGGGAAAAGATAAAAAAGAAAAAGGTCCAACTGCAAGAAGCACATCTGCTTGCTTTCCCAGTTAGCCTACAGCTCAATTATTTGTCTCGTGAAATGAATTTTCCAACTGAGAAGACAGGCAGACACAGGCCCACGTGTTCAGGGGAAATCCTCCATAAAAATTATTTCTCTACTCAAGAGAGGTAGTCAGGCTTAAGAAATAAAAGCCCTTCTTTCCAGCTACAGAGAGCTTGTTGTGACACAACGCAAGAGCACAATAAGCTCTTTATTTGGAAAAGCAATCTGACAGTGAGGCAAAATCACTGCCCACGTCTTGATATGTTGCTGTCTGGCAAGATGGTTTAGCACAGTTATCTCCAAACTTATTGGAAGCATTCCTACAGAGAATCTGTGCTGTCTGTACATCATAAAGAAGTTGTAATATACTGAATAGAAAGAAAAAATACGGGTTAGGATTTTTGTTCTTCCCTTTGCCAATGAACTACACTGGAGAGATCTCATGCTTTCCCTTGAATGTCCAAGGTGCAGTTCCTTAATTTTATCATCCTCCAACATGAACACTTTTCAATGTCTATGTTTAGACAATAATGCCTGGCTTTTCCTTTGGAAAAAAAATAAAAAATAATAATAATAAAAAAATTGTTTAGGCCTGAACATAATGTTTATTATGTTAGTGTCATTGGTTTCTGGAAGAAGTTTATACTATATGAGGACCAAAGCGGTGTAAAACACTACTTCAGGTGAGAAAAATCTGCTCCTCTCAGCTTCTCTGTGCTAACTGTAAAATGTAAGTAGGAATGTTTGCCTACATTTGGAATGCAACTCACTAACATGTCTTTGGGTGACGTGGATAAGAAAGTAATTGAAAGAACAGGCTAGCAAATTCCTAGAAAACAGAAAACTAGAAAGCAATAATTAATTTGCACCTATTCTATCTGTTGATGTGGTAGCAGACAGGGGAAAGGAGAAAGGGGAAAGGGGAAAGGGGAAAGGGAAAAGGGAAAGGTCCTTCAGCAGTTTATGGGTAGGCTTAAAAAAATAAAACTTTTACATGAAACTCTCAATCTTTAGTAACACACCAAGATGTGGTTCTGACCTTGCCAGTTCCCACAGCTCAAGCGAAAGATGTGACAAGTGTCATTTGAAGGAAATTCCCTATACAGACCTCGTCACATCTCCAGCTCTTCCAAAGACAACAGAACTCAGAATACAGCTCTAAGCAGGTAAGTAATAATGCAAAACAACTTTGAAATATTTTGCTTGTACTGTGAGGACAAGCCCAAATTTCAGTCTGCTCTTAAATTCCCAGTATTGATTTGGTATCTGACATTGTTTTTATTGATTCATTTTTATCTATTAAATTAACTTTTCAGCTAAGTGGAAACTAATACAAGAGTCTGCAATCCGATGCTAATGGTAAACACTGTGAAATTTGGATTCACCATCCTGAAAGTCACTTAACATTTCCTTCAAGTGCCTGGCAGCTCTGGGCAATACAAGGTCTTTCTCTGTCAAACACCACAGTGAATCTGAAACTGAAAACTACCTGGTTTCAAGTATCTCCTGTTTATTGAATATAAGTAGTGTTGCAAATGATGGCAATGAAACCCCAAACTATGCTTATGCCCCATCTGTGCTTAGTTACTTAAAGAAGCAAAAGCCCTGATGAGAGGCTCATAGTCAGGTAGCTGGACAAATGGGAGAAACCAGCTGAGATTCCTGAAGGATCGCACCCAATCTTGTGGACCTCAGCAGCCCTTCCAGCTCCTCCAGTAACACATTGAACTTGTGGGAATAGCACTAGAGATAGTAAGCACAGTAGGGTTTCTTTCTCCCCTTTCCTTTCTGTGTGTGTGCACACAATACAGGTGTTCATTATTTATTTATTTATTTATTTAATTATTTTGTAATATAGGAACAAAGGAACAGATTTCTCTCTTATGCAATTTTTGTATTGCATGAGATTCCAGGTGATTTCTGTTTCTATGACATTTTTCTCTGAATCCCTCTGGTTTTATTGTCTACATGTCAAAAAAAAAAAAAAAAAAAAAAAAAAAAAGACCTTCTTATTAATAGAGGATATCTCCTATGAACAGTTTTAATAGTCTTCAAATATTTATTAAGCTTTTCTAGTTTTATTTGAAAATGTTTGAAAGATTAATATTGTAAAACTGATGCTACACATATATTGAAATATATAACATATATTTGGAACTAATCATAAGAATACAATAAACTAAGTATTTACTAGTATTTCACTAAAAAATACTGTCACAAAAAGTGATGGACTTGTTCTTAACGTGGGTTTTTTTGTGTGTATGTGTCAAGATCACGGCGAAGGAGTAATTGAGTAATTTTTGTGAGAAATGCTAAACAGAAGGCTTATAAATGTCTATTTCAGACCTACATTTAAACAACAGGATGTGTTTGTCCCTTTTTTATTGGCGATCAGTAGGAAAATAGGCTAGCTCTAAGGAAACAACAGTCTGTGACAACGAGGTAATTATTAAGGAACAGAAACACAGACCAAACTATTCACATCCTGATTCACTGAGAAGATTTTTCATTATCAGGAAGTTTTCTTAAAAAGCATGAATTAATTTCGCCCGGATCACGAACCAAACATCAACCAGCTTTTCCAGAATTTAGTAATTTCAGTCACTGAGAAGCAACTCTGATTCTGAAGCCATCACAACTTGTGAATATCACCCAGGACCTGCCACATTTAGGAAAGGCATTCATGAATTACTCACACCACTCCAGATCAAAACAGGTGATCAATAATTCAGAGTATAAATCTTCCTTCACACACTATTGCTTCAACCACTACCAAGCTGCCAGTGATAGATTCACATTTATCTAAATGATGCCTGGTTTCAAGCACAAATTTCCAAGAGATCTCACAGAAGAGGGAAGTCAGCAAGCCAACCGTAAGATCATCTGATCAGAGGCTGACACTCAACATTTGGAATAATCAATACTCAGCCAGGGTATGGAACAGTCTACGAAGCATCATCACCTCCTGTAGCACATACCCATCCTGATCATCCAAGAGGTTCTGTAGCATTTGATAGCTAGGCTACAAGACTTGTAATAATAAGACTTATCTCACTTGAGGAGCAGGTTGAAGAATGGGATAGAATATGATTAGTGCTTTCTGGAGGATGAACTATGAACAATTAAAAGGCAACCTCAAGATCCTTTTCAAATTCACTAAATGGAGATGAGGTGAACTGGTGAAATGATGTGAAGACACACAGTTTCTCCTGCTCACCAACACATACTACTATATTACTCTCATCCTTACCAATTAAAATATTTATGACAACTTTTGGAACTGACACCAACTAATACAGATGCTGCTGATGGGCAGAGGGAGAGTCATGCCATTGGTATAGCCTCCTTTGCAGCTGGTACTCAAGGAGAGATCCCACATCCCCTGCCAATGCTAAATGTTCCCTCTTATTCTGTCCTGTTGTCTGGGAGACTGAAAAACCCTGACTGTCAATCCCTAGGATGTTTTGATTACCTTTTGACAGAACTACAGCAATGTACTGCAGCTGGTCATAAAGCCTACTGCACAAACTAAAATATAACCATAATAAAAAATTTCATTGTGTCTCCTCAGCAACTCAAACAGGGATGTCAGACCTGAGCTCTGCTCTTCACACTGGCTTCCACAGCAGTTGAGATTAGATTTCAGATTTTGGTCCTCATCTTCAAGACACTCGCTCTTGAGATGCTTTATGAAAGAATGCTTAACGCTGCAGACTGAAGGATGTTGTTGGCAGTTTTATTCCTCTGACTGGAAGAAGTACTGCATGGAAAACATAACATTTTCTGATCTGAGCCTATGAAAAAATCTTTTCCAGGAATGAAGGGATACATCTAACCTACCCATCGCCTCACCCACATGATGTGGCCTTCCTTATTAGAAATATCTAGCAATACACCCACTTGAATGCAAACCACTTTCCACCTCCTCTGCCTTTCCCTCAAGTTTTACTAAACCCTCTTAATTCAAAGTGAACGCTCCATTGAACATTATTTTTCTTAGGTGAGAATAAAACTAAAGAAAATAAAAAGACAAATGCTAATCATATCGCACCATGTTGCACAACAGATGTTGAGACAAACTATGCACCCAAGACACATTTATGGGGTCCACAGCCAACGGCACAAATTGCCTTTAGCAGCAACATTTACTTCTGAAGGATAGAGGAAAAGGAGAGAAGAAGAAGGAGGAAGGAACAGAGAGAAAGGGGAAGAGAAAAAGGGAAAGGGAAATTGCTCTTTGTTGGCCAACAAGGAAGACAAGTGATATAGTCTCACACAGAAGCGACCTTTCCTTGCAGCACGTGATTTCCCACAATACTTTTACCTCAATATCTAAATTATTTCCTTCACGACCTGCTCAAATTGCCCATTGTGCTATTAGTGCCAACTGGGGCCTGCAATCATCAAGTGCAAAAGCTGTCTGGGATGTGCATATGTATTTTGGGGCCATACTTATTAACCATTTAAATGACTATTATTACCGACTACGTTATCCAATGAAAAACTTTTTTTTTTTTTTTTTTTTCCAGAATACACTACAAAACAGGGGTTAGAAAAGAGGTGGGGGGAGAAGTGAGTCTCCTGCTAGTTGCAATTGTGTCCCATGAGAACCACCTACAACAACAGTATCAGGTTTTGCAGGTACAAGCCCATAGAGTAACTGCACAAGAGCAATAAAATGAGAGCAACAAGGGAGAAATAATGCCATAACAGCTTAGAAGCATGGAGGAGAAAAGCTGCACATTTACAGTGAAAAGCAGTCTGTGATGTTACAGGGGAAAAGGCAGCTTGCAGGACGGCAAAGGGAAGCAACATAAAGGCTTAGGCACTCAAGGCACTGTGCAACATTAAAATATTCCTGAACAGCACTCTTTTAATACAATGTGAGTTTATATAGACAAGAAAAAGGTTTGACAAATGACCATGTTAATGTCCTATGCCCCTGACAGGGTAATCATCCTTTTCTCTAGCTGGGGATGAAAAGAGAATACTGTTTCTCCATCAGAATAGAAAATGTGTAGTTTATCCTTCACAGTCATTCAGAACTCTGGACAGCAAGGCTCTTGTCTTGTTCAACAAGCTGTTTGGGAAGGATTCTGATGCCATTTAGGAAATGTTTATACTGAAAAGTTTCACCCTTTACCACTTTCACATGGCATCTTTCCCAGCCATAGCCACTTACATTCAAAATGGGGGTGCTATCATAACTCTGCCCTTGTTAATGTTCAATCTGGACTTAGTTTGCCTTTTTAGATAGGTTTTACTTCCACTCAGATTCAGTTTGGTTTATGTTTTGGCAGGTAACACTTCATGTAAGTGATGTAAAAGCTGCAAAAATTCAGCCCAGTCTCTTGTAAATGGGTCTTAATCTTCTAACTTAATTTGACTCTGAGAAAGCAAAGCAGAGTTTCATTTACACTCAGGTTCTGTCCAGGATTTATTTGTAATGGGTTAATACATGACTGATGTATATATATATCAGTGGTATTTTACATATAAGCAAAATATGCAGAACTCTAGAACATCAATAGAAGATACACGGAAGAACAGTAGAAACTTCTTGACCTATGGAATAGCATGACTGTACCACTTAATAAACACCTTTTGTCTCTGTTAGCTTGCTATTAACCCACTATAAACAGAACCCTAATGTAAAGCTTGAATAAAGTTTATTATGCACTTATGTTTAGTATTGAGATCACCATGAAGCAGTGACTAAAAGTTATCAGCAGATTAGAAAGCCAACATTTTAAACTTCCCCTCAGAGGATTTATCAAAACACCTTCAGGATTAAGTAATAATAGGAAATGACAATTTCTCAAATTAGATATGCCAAATCATTTATCACATTCAATAATTACCATCAACTCCAATTTGAAAAGATCAAGCTGACATAAAGAAGTGAAATTATTAATAACCTAACAACTTCATTTTCCTTTAGGACTGTAATTCATAAGACATTTCAGGAACTGTTTAGTTTCGTTGTGATGGGTTCAAGTTAGAGCTGATATCAATAAATGCAGCACATGAGAAATGGAGAAAGATGGAGAATGACCCTCACCCAAAAAAGGCTGTAGGCCAGCTGGGGAATGCTTTGAGTACCCAGATTGTGCCTCTGCTTTGCCATAACAGCACAGCACCTTATAGAAACTATGTTCTTAGGCTCAATGCCTAATAAATATTAGCAGAAAGAAATGCCTGTGGAATGTGAACTAGAAAAACAGCCTCATTATTTCAGGCATGGAAGTACAGGAAAGGCTGATTTTAGCACTTTGAGGTTATCATGTCCAGGAACATACAGGAGATAAACAGAACAATTGAACTTCCAATAAATAATGAGGCAATGTCAGCTGCAGCATTACTGAACTGTTTGAAGAACAGAGCTGTACAAAGCTTATATACTGACACTGCCTGGGGTTGTCTCCACTTACCTGTCTCCCTTCCATAGCTCCTCGCATTTCCTTGAAAGTCGAGCTAAATTCGCCAATGAAGTCATGCTTTCCATTAGAATCCCAGTCCCAAACTATGCACTGGGGAGAGAAAAAGGAAAAGAACATAAGAGCACATTTTTCTTCAGACAGAAAACAGGTTTTATTGACAAGCACTACAGGAAAAATTATGATATGCACTGGATGGAATGTTTCAATTGGAAGGAAATCACCAGTGATATTAAAAACATATTCTTGTCCAGATCAAAATGAAACGACAAGTGGAATCTCAACACAGCTTGCTACTGACAGCTTTGTGTTATAAATCAGCTGATGAAAGCAAGGTCATGTATTTTAGAAAGAAAGGATTCATCTTTTAGCTAGGTGTAAAATTATTATGTGTGTTTGCGTGTTCATACTGAAGTGGTGTCCTGAATTAGGAGTAACCTACCTCACTGAAGTGTTTTACAAATACCAATTAATTTTCAAAACACTAGTTTCTGTGGTCAAATGTTACTCTTCTCATTTTTACAGTCAATGAAGATGAGACAATAGTTACAGAGATCATCTTCTGAAATGGCTTTGATTTCATACGCGTCAGTGTTTGGTGCCCATATCTTGGCTGTTTTCCAGTGTTGCTCAACAGTCACTAGTAAAGCAAAATCCTGCTGGTAGTCATTCATAAATTCATGCATAAACATGAACATCTCAATGAGCTTGAGCTGTAAGAATTTATGTTGCAGACATTTCTAAATAAAATTCAGCTAGGCAAGACAAAATGCAGAGCAGTGACTACAAGCTTTGTTAAATACTAATTTTAAAACTAGCGCAAAGACAACAAAGGGGCTTACAACATTAAAGAACGAAATCCCCAATTCAGCTTCATAGTCTCACTAGCTAAAGCTTGCATACATTGACAGAATCAGGAGCTTTTACTCAAAGCATCTTGCTACCAAACAACAGTTTTCCCTATTATTATTTTTTAAGCAGAATTGCTTCAAAGCCATCTCTGCAGTCACATGAGGATTGTGTTGTCATTTGGCTATCAGATGGCTTTGAGGGTAACTTTGAAGTGGTAGAGGTGCTGCTCTCTGCTGAGAAAGGCAGGGAAGACCCATAAGTGAGGATGATGGGGCAGCAATTGTGAGGTACCAGGCATAATGATGGTAGGTTTCACCAGGCCTCTTCATCTGAGACAGGCTCAGTGCTTTTAATCCAACACCGGTGGTCAGACAACACAGGAATAAGACAAGTTTGCTGCTCAGCACGTTCTCAGACTCAATCCATTTGAAGTCAGCTTGGTCCAAAGGTGCACTGTGAGTTCACCCAGATGGGAACTGAGACCACCAGATTTTGACTGAACCTCAAGCATTAAATATTTACAGTAAAGCATTTTAGTGGAAAAGACTTCTACGTCCTCTGGCTATACTTTCTAGCCAGCCTTTTAATGTGGCTCCGTTTATACTGAATAACACAGCCAGAGTTGGTATCTAAGCACTGTGGCCAATCCCTTTTCACTGTACCGCCAAAAGAGTGGTTTGTAAATTCAATTTGAGGGTGTGGGACTCAACAGAAAGCTTGCAGCATAGGCAAAATGACCAAAATGACCAAAAAGAGCAAAAGCACAAAAACACTTTAAAGACAGAAAGACTATCTAACAACTTAACAACTAACAACTTAAGTGGGGTATCACACAAAGTCTGCCACAACGGATATTCATCATCTAACAAACTCCCATCACAGTCATAAAGTAATAAATAGCATCTTCGGCACAAAATATTTGTCCACGTGAGGTGCATTGACTTGAAGCATAGGTAGGAACGTATTTGATCTGTAAATCTAACCCAGTTTCCTAAATTTATTAAGCTATTAAGAGCTCATGTACCTCAGCTGCCTTTGTAGAAGGAACACAGGTGGTGATTTCACTAAATTTATACCCAGGACTCCTCCATGCACTATATCACCACCCACATTATCATTTAGGTTCCTTTTTTCATAGTGACAGTAGCCTTTTTTTGAACTTTCAATACTATTCCACTTAGCCTCAGGAAGAGATTTGGTTTGATGCAAGGGGAATTTCTCTAATCCATACGGATGATGTGTAGAAGTGCTAAAAAGAACTGCTCACAGGGAAAGAGTACAAGCATATGCCATATTGCTCCAGACTTTAATCAGTTGAAATAGCTCACTGGTCAGGCAAAGACCTGGTTCGTAAGACTCTGTTATTTTGCTGTTCTATCGCCTGCAATTTTGCTTACTTTTTTATGCAGGGAACCCAAAGGAAAATAAGAACTTAGGATGATATTTGAAAAGCGATGATATTTTTCTCTAAGACATAGAGTTCCTTTTTACTTGCTTTGACATTGGCAGGGAAGGGGTATAGTGGCAGGGAGATGGGTTCATCTGTGTGTTTGTTTATAGATGACATTTTATACAGCAGTAATCAAATGAGAGTGGGTTTCTGGTTCTGCTAGGGTAACATTGCCTGGAACATAACTACACACAGTATTTTTATCACTAACAGCCCTGGTGAATTCTTTTGATGAGATCTTCATTAAAAATCACTATGTGCTTATCAACTGCAATTTTTAGAAGAGTTGATAACAAAAAAAATAACCAAGAAAAAATAATTTAATTCACAAAACAATCTGAAATTATTTCTATTTCATACAGCTTGAAAAGGCTTCCTTTTCACTTTCTGTGAAATTCCCTATTAATCTAACTCATTTTTTTAATTGAAATTACTTTCTAAATATTTCATGAAAAAATAGATTTCAGAGATAAAGCGTGACTTAAAAAGATTCTTTTTTTCTGTAATGATTGTGCAAATGATTTAAGATCTCCAGAAGAACACCAAGTAAAAAGATATGTCAAAACCTTATAGCAAAATTGATATAAATGTGTAAAATCCTGGCTAATTTTCAAAATGTTTTCAGAAAAAAAATATTTTAAAAACAAACAAAAACTTCATTGTGAAATTTTCAACAAGCTTTACTTTTCAGGTTCTATCTTTACACTCTGTTAGAGCATAAAAACAAGCAGACCTAAGAGACCTCCAGAAAAAAGTGCTCTGAAACATTTTTGCTAGAATGCTAACTCTTACAAGGAGGGAAAAGCTCTGACTGCTGATTTGTGTTGAGAATTTTAACTGGAGATGGGCAAAGTTGCATTTAAAATGCCCACCCAAGCAGGGATCCAGCTTCTTGTTTGTCTCAAGCTAGAGGTTTGCTAACTTTAGCTTTCAGAAAGCCAGATGGTACTTTAATCTTCACACTGGCTTCATGGAAAAGACAAACAATGACAGTATTATCTCAGTACCATTTGCACAATTACAGCTAGGGGAGAAAGGGAGCTCCTGCAAGTACATCCATTACAACTTCATTTTTTTCAGAGCTTCATATGGGGCCATAGAAATTAATTGTTATTCTCTGAAAAACATGCTGTACACATGAAAGATTCAGCATTTTAACTGCCTGTGAAAAATATTTTTAAAACATACAAGTACTGGGGCCCAGAAGTTTTTATAAAAACCTAATAAAATAAGCAGGGAAGCACCTTTGCAAATTATGCAGAATTAGGTAAAGACCAGTTGTGATAGTCAGACCATTATTTCCCTATGAAATATTTGAAAGATTGTTGTTTGTATGTTTGTTTTTAAACAAGGCCCTATGTACTTTTCAGAACAAATCCTCCATAGATAGTCCTTTATCTCCAGGTAGACCTTAATGTATTCCTTGGCTCTGCCCTCTTACAGGTTGCTTAAGCAGGTGATTAATAGCATACTTACACTCTATTAAAAGTCTCATTAATTAAGGAGGCTTTCCATATGTTTAATTTTAAACACTGGTAAATCAGTGTTCAGATAACTGGTGAAAGAATTCAGTCTTCTACCTCTTGGTTACAGTTCAAATGCAGGGAATAAAAACTTCTGACCATCTAATCCTACACTGTGATGGAATAGTGTTGGTTGGAAAGATGGACAACATCCTCCATCCCTGCATGGTCCTTTTCGTCTTCCCAAATATTTGCTGCTGCAGGGAAAGGAACACTGCTTCAAGGTTTCTCAAGGAACTGATGCCTGATTGAGCTAACTAGTATAACTTCTGCTAAAAGAGGAGCTCAAAGAATCAAGCCCTGGGTATGTGCACTTTCATTCCTTCAGCTTTTCTTTTAAGTGCCACAAAATCAAAGATTTCCTCTTGGGCTGAACTTGAACTTTATCAATGGGGAAAGGAGGGGGAAGGCTCCATTTTAGGAGGAAAAAGGTCTTTCAGGTGGATGCAGACAAATTTCCTCTGATTTTATTTCTGTCTACCTTTCTCACTGAGCAGAGACATTGGCGACACTCTCACTACAATGGGCACTTCTGAGCAGCATGCAAGAAAAAATGCATTTGCACTGGAGCTGCAACTGCATGGGCTTCTCTGGCAGAATTTCCTAGCCTTGCTTCCTCTGTGTGAGCAAAAAAACTTGCACATTTTTTAAGCTATATTTCACTAAAATATCATTTGGATTTTATTAACCTTTCTCCAGCTCCATTCAGTACTTATGTCCTATGGTGTGATGATGCTGAGATAAGAAATTAAACCATTTCCAAATCCAGTGTCTCTCGCAGAGTGAGGCAGCATTCTTGTTTGATAATTTAACAGCAAAAGACGAATTCCCACCTCAGATTTTGACCATATGATCCAAACTCAAACTTTATTTTTTAAAGTTTAATTCACGTGACCTGACTTGACACAACAAAGTGGTGTTCCAAGTCTCAATACACGAGTATTCTCACTAAGCAAAATTCCTATGTAATTGTCATAATAGGATTCTTTCCATGCTCACCATCCTATTTAGCTTTGTTCACAAGGAGAACTAACTAAGAGCAAAGACTAACCCCTGTAAGCATGCATTCGTGTGTATAGGTGCTGAGGTTATTTTCCCATTATACCTTTGGGGAAAGGCTTAAAGTGATTTGTCCCCATTAGGTTGTCATGGTGAGACAACCGTTATATGTAGCACCTTTGTGCAGGGGTAATGGAGAGACTTGTAATGGAGACTTGTAAAGACTTAACCTTGTAATTTATGAACTAGCCCAAGACGTGCTCAAAAGGTTAGTTTTTAATAGACTGGCAGTGAGCCTTATGACTAAATCCTATCTGGAGTTTGCTGACAGCTAGACCATGGAAATGTACTTCCTGAAAACAATCCATTTGAGTTGCCCTCAATCAGCCAGACACTGCAGATTACAGAATGTAAAAAGCCAACAAAAACTAAGAAATTCCCAGTCCTGCCAGCCTGAGTTTCTCCAGCTGTGCTTGTGCTCAAAGTTCAAACACAAAGTGTTAGTATTATTTGTGCTGGTATTACGTTGCCACCTAGGTGGAGAGGTACAGCTCTGGAACTCTAACAAACCTTCTAACAGCATAACAGCTTACTTAACTTAAAGCACTTCATTAACTTGGGACAACCAGACACCAGCTTGAGTGGGAAAGAAGACCATATGCCCACTCTCCAGCTGCCTTCTCCCATTGAAGGGCAAAACTGCCAAAAAGGCAGCAGCCCCAACCATCCAAAATAGTCCCTTGAATATGAGGCTCCCTAGGCTGATCTGTCTCAGATGCATGCAGGAACCTAGCTCATATACTGCATAAAAAGATTTCTCTGTGTGGTGTTACTTCAGTATCTATCCTCTGAGACTCAATAAGGAGTGAAATGGATACCTTTTAAGGAAGAAATTATCTTTGCTCATTAAATGCCTGCAGTCCCTAATGAGGTTTTGGGGCAACAGTACAGGAAATTAGTTAAATTCTGAACAGAAACTGTCTTGTGTGGTTTTTCCTTACACTTCTGTGAAACAAGATAATTTTGAGGATATGACATGGAGGAGAATGCTTGTTTTTGGACCTGAATGTAATAAATTACAGCCAGTCAGTTACAGTGCTTTTACCTTTCAGCTCTAAACTAAAGTAACACCACAGTAATTTTTAGGTAAGAGTTTATATGACTCCCAGAGAAACAAAATCTTGAGGCAAATGTGAGTGACCTGCCCTGCTTCTATAATCACCCCAAGTCACCAGGTGGTATAAGCGACCTGCGATCAGCGACAACTTAATTAATAATAATAATAATAATAATAAAACAGAAAAGCCCAACAGAGAAGGTGAAAAAAAACAAACAAACAAACAAAAAACACTTTACTTCATCTTCAAAGTGATTTTTTTCTGGAACAAATTTTTCTGAGTCTGTGTCTCATCAAGGTTTATTATTACTTGATAACGAAGTAAACCTACTGTACCTCCCTGAAGTATATCTACACTATTTGGAATACTTCAAAGAAGGTCTTTTTATAGGAAGGTCTTTATCCACTACCTACCCATTCTCCTCACTTGGGTATGAGAAAAGCTATGTGAAATCTTCAGTACAAAAGCTGAAACACTTCATGTTATCCTACTTCCATATTCATGATGTTCCAAAGCTTGAATCTTCGTTACCCACACCACAACCCTGGGTTACATACTGGAGAATAAATTAAATTGGTGTTTCTTCCTTTGTATGAAATTCAATCTGTGTTTTTTCTTCCAAGCTGGTCATCACTTAGTCTTCTCTTTTCAGTAGCCGTCCTTCTCCAACAATTTAAAATAAACTTTTTTTTTTTTTTTTTTTTTTTTTTTTTTTTTATGGCTCACTTTAGATTTCCTCTGAAGTTGGGCTCCAGCGAGAATAGACTGTACCAGATGTAATGAACCAATGTTTCTTGCGAGTCTCTCACTGGCTGAAGTAAAGCCTTCTTCAGAGCACTGTAGATTAAATATTTGAACTTTTTCTTCTCAGGAAGATTAACTCAATTTTTCAAACTGTTTCTGAGCTACTCAAAAAACTAGACTAATGGCAGAAAAAGAGCTTATACCCTACATTATTAGGCTTGTGCAGCCTCCATGAAAGCAACCTAGAAACAACTTTGAAAGTTATCTTCTTGACTACAGAGCCTCACTCTTTTTGAGAACTACAGCTTCTTTTCTGCTGAATTCGAATTGACTGATCTTCATGGGTAGACCAGCATAGCTGAGTTTGCTCCATTAGAATCAGGTAGAATCCCAGCTCCATTATAGGTAATGAGATGTTTCCTATTAGCTTCTACAGGTGCTAGGATTCCATCAATACCATTGTGCTTCACCTCCTGTATGTAGACAGTGGTAACTGATACATTAAAGTTGTCAGGGTTCTATTGGATTCAGATCCTTTGCCTATTGACACAGAAGGAGATTTGAGATAGACACTGATAACTTCCTCTTGGTTAATGGCAAATGATTCAGCATTTCCTTCCACATCCTACAGTAAGTATAGCACCCAAGACATCATTCAAAACACAAAGAAAAATAATCTTGCTGTGGATCTAAGCTCATGATCCATTTGGTTTCAAAATTATCTTCCTGGGAGAAAGAAGAGTGAAAGAAGGGAAAATTCACAGTTTTCTACAAAGAGTGGCAGGTCCTCTGATTTAAGATCAGAGTAAGTGAGTCATGCTTTATTGATAGCTGCAATACAACACCAGATTGAGCCTATTTCACTTCTTGCCAAATAAAAGAAGGGATCATTTACAGAACCATCATCACCAACCCTATCTCTCTATACCACCACTGGAGGTTTGAGCACATCAGCAGTGGCTCCGCAATGACAGGAAGCCTCACAAATGGATGTTGCCTCTACTCGACAGCTCACAGCAGGTAAAAACCATCAGGATAATTTCAAAAGTGATTAACTAAAAACCATAGCTTGTTGATTACTCTTATTTGTATTACAAGGGTATCTAAGAGACTCAGACATAGAACACCCACCCATTTTATTGCTTAAATATGCACGCCTCAGATATTTCCCTGAAATAGAGCAATATACTAAAATAAATTACATTTGAGAGGGCAACATATAACTGGATTTTCAATGTCTCTGTAGGTTACAATGGTGACAAAAAGACATCTACTTTACAACCACAGTTAAGTTTATGCAACAGTCCTCAGCATATATGGAAGAAACTGTGCAGTTACTAAACAAGTTCAGCATGGATGTACATGCACACCTAGATTTGCTAACTGGATTGAAACAAATGTATGTGTAGTTGTATTGCTTGCCTATTAAATTATTAATAAATACACTTCTTATGGTAAGGACAAAGAACTCCTTGCTAATTATTTTTTTTCTGTTTTCTCATCCAAAACACCCCTAGCAACTTAATATGCAATACGGAAGTGGAATAATTTTTACGTATCCTGCTTGTATTCATAAAGACTTAATTGTCTGAGAGATAAAAGAGCACTCTGGAGCACCTTTAAAGCAAATATAAAACAGTGACAGTCCATCTGAATAAATGAGATTTCAGTTTTTGAGCCTATGTCTTTGCCTGAATAGTCCGTACCATAATGTTAAACTTTTTACACATGTAATAAACCCATCAAACAATTGCAAAACATACTAAGAGCAAAAACATTTGCAAGGACTGTCCTAAGATTCCTTTAGTGCTTCATCAGTGAGATTATCAGTACTTTGCATGTAGTTTTCTCCATGAGCATCTTTCCTTAGTTCACAGTTTGTCCTGTCCTTGTGCAAAAGAATATACTTTCCAAAACTTTTAGGAGAGGTGATAAATTAGTTTACTGACATAGAAGTGCCTCCCCTCATTACCAGCATGTATCTGAGATTTACACCCACCTGGCAAACAATCTTGTGTACCAAAAAGGCATTGCTCATCACCAGGTCTCTCTGATGTGCCTACTAGAGAAGCTGCAGACACATCAGTGAAATCTATCTTAATTTGTTGTTGCATATCAGTAAGCTCTCAGACAGAACAAGACTCTTGTTCCTACTGTTTATGCTTGGTGCCTGAAAGAAGATTCAAGTTAGCTTTATCTTGTGCTTTCAGTCAGCAGATAAAAATCAACCATTGTCTAGAGCAGGGAAGGAAGATGATGTTGGTCGGCAGTAAGAGTACAAAGTGCTCTTCCCTACCAGAACAGCAGGAATCTGCCCCCAAACACCACTTGTAATAATGAGGAGCGTGTACACAAAGTGACTGATTGCTCTGTTCTTTCTGTTGTCAACCAGTGGTGGAGTTAATTACACGTGTCTCTTGTATATCATTCCAAAAGAATAACCTGGCAAATGGCATTGGGTTTAATGGTCCTGAACCAGTCACTCTATTCAGTGGATAATACCACTGTATAAACAGCCATAGAAGTGGATCATCCCAGTTTGGGCTAATTTATGAAACAAAGACTGGCACAGGTTTCAAACACGGAAAGTTTTTAGCATGAAGTGGACAAGAAATCAATTAACAAATATGAAGCTATTCTGAATGTTTACTAAAATAATGTTTTAAACCATGTTTCCTAAGGAAAACAAAGAACCAATATATTTAGATTTCTAGATTAATTAGAGACACGATGCATAGGCCACTATAGCTGAAATGGCTAAAGTAACATGAGGTCAATGTTAAAGGTTAAACCTAAGCTTAATTTAAGGGTGGAGATCTGTGAGATTAAAGGTCATGATTCCTCTTTGTATATTCACATAGAGGATTTTTAAAGCCATTCTTGTGAAACCTCTGCTGATTTTTTTTTTTTTTGCATTTGTCACAGCAGTGATCATTGGGTATAAGTGGTCTCATTTCAGTTTTTTTTTTTTTTTTTTTTTTTTTTTGTCAGTGTTGCTCTGAGCTTCAGTTAGTGCCCTCATACAAACATATTGTTGCCCGAAGGTGAACCCTCCATATACCTCCTCTTGGTTACCACAGAGATTACGTATTTTAAAAGAAAATCTCCTGCCTCTTTTAGCACTGCTTTTAAGTTAGTTTTCTGGCAAGAGACTTGGTTTATGGCTTATGTTGTATTTACCATTGAATTAATCTCCTGAATGGACGTTGAAAGCATCTTGATGAAAGATCTGAGCCACTGCACTGCCACAAGCTCTTACAGCAACATATCATCAAAAATTTCCAGTAAGAGTTTAATTAAGATCATGACATGGTGTCTGGATCTTTCAAAAAAGATTACATATCAGCAAAATAGCAAATATTTTCCTGTTTCTTGGAAGCTTACAAGCAAAGAATGTGAAACAGATGGTAACATTCTTGACATACATATAGCATAGCTTTTACATAACTGCTCAGATCTCTGTTTTTTCTACACACACCGTAACCTGGTTTCTGTTTTTTTCTTCTTGTACTGGATAGAAAATAGACCTTAACAGACTAAGTCAACTGTCTGCTTAAAACTATTCAGACTTCCTTTTCTTCCTTTTCTGGTTCAGTTTAAAACCATTACTCCTTGTCCTATCACTACCATCTCTTATAAAGAGTCCCTATCCTGCCTTTTTTATAGGCTCCCTTTAGGTAGAATCAGGAAGGAGCAACCTGGAAACCCAGTATGCTCAGCACCATGGTTACTCTATGTGACTGGCAGACCTGAAAGTTTTGGCATATACAGAATAGATCAGAACAGTTGGAAGGAACCTACAAAGATCATCAAGTCCAACCACCTGACCTCTTTAGGACTAACCAAAAGTTAAAGCATATTACTGAGGGTGCTGTCCAAATGCCACTTAGACACAAAGGTATGTGGCATGAACTACCTCTCTAGGAAGCCTGTTCCAGGGTTTGACCACCCTCACAGTACAGAAATTTTTCCTCATGTCCAGTCTGAACCTCCCCTGGCACAGCTTTGAGCCTTTCCTATGTGTCTTGTCATCAGTGACCAGGGAGCAGAGACCAGCACCTCCCTGTCAGCTTCCCCTGCTCAGGAAGCTGCAGAGAGCCATGAGGTTGCCTCTTGGCTTTCTCTTCTCCACACTAGACAAGCCAAATGTCCTCAGCCTCTCAGCAGCCTCTTCTGAAAAAGAGATATGTAAAGACAAGGATATGGAGGGAAGGGAGAAAATTGTGGTAGACTATAGGCTGAGAAAAGCAGAACCACTGAGATTTCCATATGGGTGCAATGATCTAGAAATCAGATGAAAGCCTGAGTGTAATGAGGTGAGTGCTTTGTTACAGCATTGAGTGAGGCCAGATTCTTCCCCTGTGGAGTGGGTGGGACATTGTGTAATTATATATATATTTATGTACACACGCATAATTTAGGTTACTTTTATATTAATGTACAACCATATATATTATAAAATACATTAAATATTATATTATTACATATATTGCCCAAACCAACAATTAAAATTGTAAAAAGGAATATATTGTGAAAATTGTGAAAAGGAATATATATCCTTCCCTGCTTCTTGAACTAGAAAACATGATGACGTGTAAAGTTACTCAAAAGGAAATTCAGCCATATATATAGGAATCGAAAGAAGGAGTCTGACAGCTTTGTGAGTGTAGCAATATACCTAAGAGTGTAACAATATTTCTAAGAGATAAATAGTCCACTGCACACAGAACATGCTAAGAAGTAGTTCAGACCTTGACTTTTTTTTTTTTTTTCCAAATATGCAAAGCAAAACATGTGCAAGCAAATAATTCCTTTGATTAATTTTGTATCCCTCCCTCTTCGGAACTGTCTACAAACAGATGATTTTTATGAAATGATATATTAGTCTGAAGAGTTTCTGTGCTTACCCTATTTCTAACTTGTGAGCAATTTGTTGTGACTAAGTGAAGGTTCAAAGTTTGGTTTTAAACAAACCCAATAAAATTCTGCCGTATTCACAACATATTCACAAATAAGAGTCCAAACTGTCCAGCAGTGAAGCAGTTGTGAGAAGCTCAATATTAAGATTTTCAGGAAGGAAATACCTATTCAAATGCAATTTCTTGGCATGATTTTCAGTGACAATAAGAGACAATCTTTTCTAGTGTCAAGGAATTTCTCTGTTTCATGATAACTAGCAGTTCTGAAAATATTCCAGTGTCCAACCACCTCTCCACCATTAAAATAAACAAATAAAGATTAACCAAATGAAGAAACTAACATATGGCTATAAGCAGTGGCAAATGATCGAGGAGGGAAATATAAACCTTCAATCTACCCCAATGAGACATGGTTTTGGCAAAAGAGAGTAGTGAAGACAAATAGCCTGCACCGGACTGTGACTGGCACTGACGTAATTTGAGAGATCCCTTAAATGACAGGGTTATGGGGTGGATTTTTCTGTGCAGGGGCACCCTCCAAATTCAGGAGGGATCAAAGCTCACTGAAATATATATATATATATACATATATATATATATATGTATGTATGTATATATGTATATATATATAAATTGCTGTAACTCCAAGTGCTGTTGCAGCATCTGGAATGTGCCAAAATACTCCTTCAAAGGACAAGAGATATGACCCTGTTCACTGGCCTGATTCCAGCACAAGCAATTAAATTTCTACCAACTCAACAACTCCTGCAGTTCAGCCCGCAATACTATTATTTGTCGCTTCCTGCCCTGAACTGTCACAGAGAGTTTCCGCACACTCTTGAGGAGCTGCCACCATTCTCCCCCAGAGAACTACCAGCAGCAGATGAAGCCTTCCTCACATGCAAGACTTTGCAATTACCGTGTTGAAAGCAACTAAGAGCCAAACCCTTAATTGTTCATGGTACTATCATCTTTCCTTGACTGAATTAAATCTAGGTGTAGTTGAGGATGCCTAGGTTGTAAAGAATAACTTAAAATACTTGCACTTCTATGGCTAAACATCATAGAATAAAAAGGAAATATTATACATATCTATTCATTTTCTATTTACTTATCTGCACTTCAAATCAGTTATGAGGCTACACAGGAGATATGAGATTAAATGAAAGAAAATGGCTGACTGTCTGTGATCTTCCTGTAAATATAAATCCCCTACATTTCAGTATGCCTGCTCTCAAGTTAAAAAACAAACAAACAATAACAACAACAAAAACCCACCAACACACCCCAGACTGAAGAATTAGAGAAAAGTAGACTGGGAGAAAAATAATATAATTGTCATTCCAGAATGACAATTCTGGAATTATGGTGTGTAAAACTAGCAAGCAGGTTTGGAAAAAAGCAGCAATGCCTGATACTGCTGAGTTTAGTAGAGGACTTGGGTGATTTGAGAAAGGAAAGAAATGCAGCATTGGGGAAAAATGAGAACTTCAGCAAAGACTGTAGCTTATACTCTAAAACCAGACTTACAATAGGTGAGCTCTATGTTTGTACTCCAGATAAGTGGTAGAAGTCACAGAGCTTACATACCTAAGTACTCTTTCTGAATAAGCAATCAGGTACTTAGATTGCTTAAACAACCACAATTATGCCACAAATAACTGGAGGTGAATAAAAAGAGGCCTAGTTAAAACTGAGCTGATAATTCATTCCCTAATGTCAACATTTTGTCAGATTAATGTGCAATTTCCTTTGCATTCAGGAAAATGATGTAGGTGTGGACATTCTTTCATTACTCTGCTAGGTGAATTACGAAACTATCATTAAAATAATTACCAATGGAAGAAGATGGTGAATCAAACATTTAATTCCATGTAATTATAACCCCGATTTCCTCTTTAATGTGGGTGATTTATCTTGCAAAACATGTGCCTGTATCAATAGGGTAGTTATTAAACAATGATCATAATTCAGTAAAAAAAAAAAAAAAAAAAAAAGAGAGAGACCCTACACAAAGAAGAATATTCAGGCAGAACAAAGAGATTTGTCTGGCTGGTCACTAGATATTCTCTGAAGACTACCCACAAAGCAAAGTAATTGAAAAAAACAAATCAAAGTAATAAATACCAAGTTCATCCTATTAAGCGACTGCAACTGTAACTAAGAGGATTTTTGAATATCTTTTCTACTTCATCATGTTCCTTCTCCCAGTTTCCCAAACCATGTGGTATGTTTGCACACTGCCTCTGTACAGTTCAACACTTTCTAAAAATATATTCTCATACATTCATGTAAAGCACAAATTACTCTATCTTTAATGACAGGGAAAATTAAGAAAGAAGATAAAGCACCAGAAACCATGTAAAAAGTCTCGTATTATAAATAATAATAGTGAAGAATCCATAACAGAATATTCAGTAGTTGGGTATCCCTTGGTAGTGGGAGAAAAGTTTCCCTATTAAAAGAGAGAGAGAGAGAGAAAGAAAGGAAGAGAAAAACCCACAGACAGATGTGGACACAAAAGAGAAACATGAATCAATCATTCTGATTGTACTCTGGCAATAAAAACAACAACAACAAAATCTCTTAGTTTCAAACAGTTTAGTCAGGGTCCAGATTCTCCTTATTTGTGATGTGTGCACAGGGACTGAAATTTGCAGTTAAGTGTTTTAGCAGGTTCCAGCACACTCAGTGTCATACAGAGCTAAGGAGAATAATGCTACTGAGCTTTATCGGATGCCTCTGACAAGTCATCAGTTCAAAGATTTTAGTTTCATTGACTTCCTTTTCAAGGCAAATAGTGAGAAAATTATGGTAATGTAAATAAAGCAGCTTTTCTTTGCAGTGACTGCTACAAATGACTGATTATTGTTATCCTTCATGTTACTATGTTCAGTGCATTTATTACTGGGAACCACTAACTGAAGCCACTTGTATAAGGCTCTGAACTGCAGGTGGCACCATTATGTCATTATGAAGTGAAACAACATTATTCTTGAGACAAGTGGGCAGCACAGGAGTCTAACCTACTTAGCAATGTACTCTATACACTATGAATAAAATTTATGCAATCTAATACTAGTCTTATATAGGAAAAACAATTCTCTCTGAGAGAGATCATCTGATGCAAAATGTCAACATTAGCTGAAGTAAATGGAGCTGTATCAGTTACATGAGCCGAGAACCTGTCTCATTGACCTTCAACAGCCTTTGGATAGGACCATTGGAAGAACACCTGAGGAAAAAAAAATCTGCAAGCATAACAATGTGAGGTCTTTAAAACAGTTGGCCAGAAGTAAAGCAGATGTCAGCTCTTCACAGTGCAGTCAATTCTGCTATGGATTGAGAGAAAACGAAGAGGAGACATAATGATGGTGTTTCCAGATTTTGGAAAGAGCAAGCTGTGTACCAGGAACTAATGCAGTACACAACCACCATACTCCCCAAATTTGACCCTATCCTAGTATGTAGACTACAAGAACTTTGTGATGGAGTTGGCAGGAACAGAATGCTGGCTATAAACCATTCAGCAACAGAGATACTTGGAAAAAGAGGGAACGCTAACACCACATATTTTATTTTGTGCTATGAAACACAGCCTGTGTCTAAATCTAAATCACATAACAAAGTGTACTAGCTATGGCAGCTCTGCAGTCAGCACACACTTTTCTACACCTTTCACTTGCATACACAGAAATATTTCCAATTTGTGATGACTCTGCTGTGTACAGAAAGGAGACTTTCAGCTTCTCTGGAGCACTCAAAAGAGGTATCTCTTTCCTGCAAGACAACCAGCATGCAATGTGTACAGCACACAAAAGCATTCACTTTCACTGGCTATACACCAGCATGTCAGCAATTACCTTCACTCTCTCAGTATTGTGCATTATCATCAGGAGCATTTTTATAAGTCAGTAATAGCTGCCAATCTCCCTGTAAGCTAGCCCCCACCTACCAGTTTGATCAATTATTCCCAAGCTATCTAAATTCTCTCGGGGAGACCTCCTTTAGCTGCAGTAAAAATATTGTTGCTGAGCAGTCAGCTAACAGTTGAGATATTAAGGTGAAGCTGAGCAATCAGTGGGGACTCAAAAGTGGAAAGATAAAATCCAAGGCAGAATCTCTTAGGAAATATAAAAAGAAATAGGTAAGCAACCTTTTATATAAATGGGCCTGAAAGTACTCAAGGCTCATAGAAACCTGTATTCCAGACAAGGTAACATTATATAGGATAGAAATTTCTCCATTTTTTTGTTATACACTTTACTTCCTGACTATCCACAATGCATTATTAGGCTGAATTCCAGTAGCGTATAAAGAGCTGGCACAGTCCTTAATAGAGACTCAAATAATTGATCATGCATCTCAGACTGGAAGTGGATTGCTCATTTTGATGATATAATTTCATTCCAGTTTTGAACTATGCACACATGAGGTGAAATAAAAACATGAAATTTGCAGAAAAATGTCAGCTTGTTACCTGTAATTAAATTCTCACCACCTTACTTCTACTGCACTTGGTTGGAAAATGTATGTACAAAATTCTTCATATTCAGAAAGGACAATTAGGTACCTGAGCACATGATGCAGTGTCTGGAATTCCGAGAATAATTTGGGGCCAGGAGTTAACTTCTGTGCAGTTTTTTTATTCATCTACAAAAAGGAGGTAACACTCAAGCTAAGTACCTTTTTTTCAGATTTGCTAATGAAGAGGTCTCCAAGAAGGAGTTGTTGCCCCTTTTAAAGGGAAACGTTATGTTAAGTGTTACAGACAGATCATGCAATACTGTAATTCCCTTTCTTAGTCAGTGAACAGCCTGACTATCCTGTATATCTCTAAGATCCTGCCTGATACACCTGTCTTTGACAGCATTTGTAAATACAATACCTTTTCCTAATGACAGCATGGGGGAAAAGGGTTTTGTCTCCCTGGAGGACTTTCATGATTTCAGAAGCCTCCTTCCTCCTTATTAGGACAAACATAAGACCGTTCACATTTCTCTTAGGGACTGAGTGAAGAAACAGAAAATAGTGTTTCTACCCTGTGGGTATGGCACTTTTTGCTTTGACTTTCTGCTCCACCATTTTCTGCACTTTTCAGTGACAGGCTTTATACACCAGTAAAGGAGCTATTTGAGGCTATTGCTGGGCACTTCTTTCTTATTCTTCTCTGTTGGAGCAGTTTCCCTTTGCATAAATCTTTAAGTACTTTATAAGGTTTTGAACCTGAGTTTTCCACATCAAAGGAGAGCTTTTAAATACCAGATGATAGCATCAGCTTTTCTCTTGTTCACTCCCTTCAATACAATTATATGATGAGGATATCCTTGAACAGAAAAGGCTGGTAAAATCAGCTCGCAATTAGCCAATGGCATGTATTCAAATTGGTTTTCCACATCTCAGCCAGATGCTCTGGCTTTTGCAGCACTAACTGCTCTCCCTCTTTCTTTCTCTGTCTCATTCTAACCAGAAATTCCAATCCTGTATGAAATATTTCTCAAGGAAAACTTTTGTCAAAGTAGGTGTATTACCATGAGTTTCAGATGCGGTTAAACCAAACTCTTCCAGTGAACAACCATGTCTAGAAAACATCCGTTTGTACTTGACAGCCACCTTACAGCTCTGCTGTTGACTGTCAAGAACAAGCAGCTGCACTCCCTTGTTCTAGCACTGATTCACTATGTGATCTCAAATTTTTTGATGCACAAGTGTATTTGCCTTTTAAAAAAAATCCTAGCCAAAAATCTCCAATGTATTTCAGTTAAAAGTATTTGAATTGGGCCGAAGTCATATGGTTTCAGTTTACTGCCCGTTTAGGGAAAGGGTTAGGATATAAAAACATACTTCATAGTCGTCCTCTAGTTTTACATATTCATCCAAGAGATATACTGTTAACAACATCATTTGAATTCAAAATGTCAAGGTCCCTTCCAGACAAAATTATACCATAATTCTGTAATCATCTGAAGGAATCTAGATCTAAACTATTAGCAGAAGGCCAGGTAAATACTCCATTTTTTTCCTAAGAGATGACTCCTGAAACTTAGTGAGGACTATTATCCTACGCCTCAGCACAGACCTAGGCCCAAAGAACACCTGCTATCTAATCCCAGCTCAGAAAGCCTTTTCATGGTTTAAGTCACTTCACTGGAATATCTTATTTATGCTATTAATATAGTGGATATAATTAAATATTTAAGCACTTCTGTGGGGGCTTTGGAAGTAAATGTAACATTAATAACATCTGTAGAAAAACAAACAAACAAAAACAAACAAACAAACAAACAAACAAAAAACCTTTAGAAATGCTGGTATTATGTTAGCTAGCCATGATGTCAGAAACAGGAATGGCTTCAAAATATTCAAGGTACCATTCCTGAATATCACAATATATAATCCTGTTTGGTTAAGTGATTGTCCAGCTTCACTTATCAGTGTAGGGAAAACAAAACAAAAGAAACAGTGATATTCAGATCTGCATTTCCTTTAAAGCAGACTTAGTACAAAATTCAAGGTAATGTAGGAACAAAATTAGATACAGATATTAAAACAAAATACTTCTTGGCAGATCAGGATCCATCTGTCTCTCTTTATCTGAAATGTAATAGCCATTCTTGAGCACTGAGAAATAAATGAAAAAATTAAGCCCCTTTTTGGAAATCACTAAGAAACGATGGAGATTCCAGATGAAAAGCAGATTCACATCACCTCTCAAACAAAAGAAAATTTGAAAAAATGAGTCTCACTATAATTCTTCTTGTAGCCATTTCTATCTATCCATGTGACACGTGGATATAGTTAAGTATCCATGATAGAGATAAGCAGGTGTGAAGTATGAAAAAGGAAACTGACTGTTGCTTAACTGTTGTATTCAGGGTAACAGGACATTGCACATTTTCTGTCATAAATAAATAAGTAAATAAATAACAGAAATGAACTTCTTCAGAAACACTCCTGAGTTCTGAAACAAATGCCCTTCTCTAAGGTGCCTGAGGATATCATGGGCCAACAACGAGAACAACTTTTCTTAATTATAATGCACAGGAGATGCACTGGAGAAAAAAACAGAAGAAGTAGTAAGAGAGGTGGCAACCATTTTATTTCACAGCAAATTTTCTTCCTAGGGCAGAGGGGAAGGAAAGCAAACATGCTGATAGGCCTTTTTCCAGCTACTGCTACGTCATTTTAAAATATGAAATCACTGAAGTCTGGAACAGGAAAAAGCACTAAAGAATTATTACTAACATAGCGATGCCACATAAAAAATTGATTCTCAAGGAAGAGAAGCTTTCGACAGCTTGTTCAACCTTTAGGAAATCAAACTGGATATAAAAGAAGCCATGTGTTAAGCTGTTTTTATAAACGCCAAGCACAATTAATTTCAAAATAGCAGTCTCTTTGTGTTCATTGAATCAAATTCATGCTCATATATGGTTATGTTTCTCCATTGTAAGAAACAACAGTAAATGGAACATGCAGTTGCTCCTTGCAGTGCTTTAACATGCATTTTAGTAACATAGTCTCTTGTAGATGAGAACAGCATTTTTATCACAAAGCCAATGGCAGTGTGACTTCTTAAGTACTTGTAACTTCTTAAGTACTACACCAGATTTACAGGGTATTTTAAGATTCCCAGAATATAGTTGAGACATTTCATCTAAAAAATATACCAGGTAGGAAATTAAAATGACTTATTGGTGGTCCCCTTTCATGAAAGGCAGCTCAGAAGTGCAGATCTTGTCTATATGAAATGCATTCCTCCAAAATATACTTTTCTACAAAATGAGAGGGGACATCAAGTACCTCACCAATAAAGATGCTGACTAGAGAGCCTGTCCCACGGGAACATCAGCCTGAGCTCACTGCTATCCCGTCTCCCTGCACAGCAACAGAATTATGTGAAGCACAACCCCTACTGGAGGTTGCAAAACTCAGTGCACAAATTTTTCCTGTTTGATCCAAACCAATTAGAAAAAAAAAAATACAACCAAGAAACCAAAAAACACAGAAAGTCATCGGTTTTCATTTCCCAGTTGTAAAATTTAAAGGAGAAAAGGAAGAAAAGTATCAAGTAACTGTCTATGAAATGCTGTCTGGAGTAGCAAAGCTTTGCGCTTTTTTGTTAAGGAGATTTTTTTGATGAAACAGTCTGGCAAAACTGTCATATCTCCAAATTATTTCAGCTGAACCAAGCAGAAGGTTTTGGTGAAAAACATTGAGATGAAAATTCAGACAAACTTTGTTTTGTTCTGTGTATTTATGTTGCTTTTGGAGACATATGTTAACCGTAAGATGGAATGAGCAGATATTTGTCTTGCACAGAATATTTCTCTCTCTACAGAACATCAGAAAGAAGTAAACGTGAAAGTCACAAGGAGATCCTCTATCACTGGGTTTTGTGCAAACTCTCCTGGAACATACAGGACAATATTTCTGAAAAAAAAAATTATTAATAAACCTGGATGATTCCAACAAGTAAAACTTGCACAGTGCTGAGATATTGTGGCAATGGATATTCTGTGAGTAGCATTAATTAATATATTTATTTTTGCAACCATTAACGTGCTTCCTATATGTACATCTTTTCATTTCACTCAGTCCTGACAAACAATTAAGTAAGGGAAGCTTTTTGTACGAAACTAAAAATATGACTCTTTCGCAGAATTTTCAGGAATCTGTAGCTTTTGGGGTTGTGCATCTGCATCTGCATCTGCAACTAGGCAAAACACATCCTGCCTCCAAAACATCACAAGCAGAACTGATTCCAGTACCAGCTTCTGCTAATGCTGTACTCCTTGAAAGACCAATATTACAACAACAACAACAACAAATATTGACCACAGGCAAACCTCTGCATGCTTTTCAAGATGTAGAGTTCTTAAAAGTAATATCCTGCAGAGAAAATACTTTGTTATACAGAAAACCTCAACTGTTTGTCTTAAAAGGAGTGCTTGCCTGCACCTGACTAAGAAGTATCTTCCTTGGGCTTACTTCCTCTTCCTCAAATTTCACCTTTCAACTCTGAAATACATCTGAAAATCCGTCCTACAATTGATCTTGATCTTGGACTTAGATGGTGGCAAGCCTGTCCCTGCTCCCACAACAACGACAGTTACATAGTTGAGATCAGAATGATGTGCTGCTTTCCATACAAAGGCAGGAAATTAACAGCCAAAAAAAATCAGAACAGGGAGACATCTATTGGCTGAACAGGGCTGATCAGACCCTTATTCCTGTATCATTAAGGATCAAAGGAAAAAAAAACCAACAACCTCAAATGTCAACAGCTTTACAAGTACATGCTTAAAGCTCTGAGCAGCCAGGAAAAGGGGAGCAAGTCAGCCTAGAAGAGCATTCAACGAATGTTACATTGCCAGAATTCTGTATTTTACTTTCGCAGGTCACCTTTAAGCTACATGTAGTGTTGAGGATTTAAAGCACTTAAGGAGATTAAAGGTTCAAGTGCTGTGAACAAACAAATTCAGGCTACTAAAATCACATTTCTAAATTTTAAAATGTGCATGAGATGATTAAAAGTACGAGTTAGTGATTTTTAATTATTTTGTGCAAGTTTTCCATATTCATAAGACTGCGTGGAGAAGCACGCCCTGCATTCTGATGAGGCCTGCCATTATCTCACACAACACTGTGTTTCAGGGCCAGGAAATAAAGTTGCATTGCAGCAAAATCACAGTTTCAAATGTCCAAAATGTCCATAGTATCTCCCTGGAGGCTGACACTATCACAGTGTCAATCCCAACCACATGTGGCACTTTCTGCTGACCCGCTCTGGCCAACCACTCTGTTTTCCAGAGCCGGTGAATGAATTCTCCCAAGGTGCATGAATTCTCTATTCCCGTACGGGAACAGGGAATGGCTGGAGCCAGGCCATGCTTCTGCTTCCCTCATTGCAGCCAACCCCAGAGACTGTCAGAGCAGAGCTACCATGCTAGAGCTATCCATGACTCCCAGGAGATGAGGAAGGGATGGAAGAGGGACTGGACTGTAGCAGAGGGATCCCATACTTGAAATAAAGTAGCAAGGTTTTCTCACTGCGCCCAGGACAACTACAAGGTGAATTCCCCCATGGCTGGATGCTGACTTTTCCAGACAGCTCAGAAAATAGACACCTTCCCCACAGGAACCTTTCCCAGGTAATCTGGATGTGTTCTGCTACCTTCCTTCCTTAGCGTCAGTATCACGAAATATTTGTGACAACTTTCAGCACTACACAAATCATTTACTAACAATGGTTACCATCAGTCTGCAGCAAAACTTTTTTTTTTTTTTTTTTTTTTCCCATGATCCCTTTTATCCACAAATGATGTTTGTAGTATTTCTTATAGAGAAAATGCCCTTGAAATCTGACAATAGGCAAATTTTTTACTCCCACATTTTAACCATGAGTTGAAGAATCATTTTTGGCACAATACAAACAAAGTACTCCTTTCACTATTTTGAAGAGCAGAGACTGAAACACTCTTTCCTGTCTAAGAGTAGAATTGTGATTGCTTAATGTCAGTAGCCTACTTTTTTAATTAGCCTGTAAAAATAAGCCTTTCCAGACACCTAATCATCAGATTTTCAAAAGTTTTGCTTGCAACTAGAAATGGATACATTAAGAAACAGAAATAGCCGATAACGAACAGGGATTCTGTTGAAGGGGAGTATTTTTCTGAAAAATTTGTAAACTACTGTAGACAAGAAAGAAATGCAGGAGAGGGCTGTGCATGTATAATCATGATCGGGACAAGTATTTGAAGGTATCCAACAGAATTCCCTACGCTGTCCTGCAGGTGCCAAAGAGTTGTAAAGGAATAATCTGGCTTATCTGTATGTTTATACACATCAAACTGGACACACTTATGCTCTAAATTATTCATTTGCCTTTTACTTTTTCACAAAGTTGTACTGGAGGTGAAGAAACCATGCACCATGACATACCACTGCTATGAATATACACAATTTCTCAAATGATTAAACATTAGTCACTCTTTCAGATTAAAATCAACACTTACATTTCACCTTGAAAGTCAGAAGCCTAGTGGTGCAACAACATTCACCATAAGAAAATATTAAAACTACATGTCATCAGGATCCTCTTTCTGTCAGATGCTAGTTAATATTTAGAAAAAGACTACATAAGACAAGGGAAAGATACATTTATCTTTATTTCACCCTATTCTCTCAGATACTGGCAGTCACCAACTTTACATTCCTAAAGCTCAAGAGAGCATCCGATATATAGTGTTAATAGCCACCCAAAGAAATAATCATTTTTATAGTTTATTTTTTCACACATTTACAGTTTTTGGCCCTCAACATCTTTTGATAATGTGTCCCATGATTTAACTGTATTGTATAGAAAAAAAATATTTATTTTTGCTTTAAGCATTTTGCCTGTTCTTGGTGCTTATCGAGTTCACATATTCTGAGGGAAAACAAGCAACTCATTTTCCCCATATCATTCATGACTTCACAGCTATCTTTACAAGATTATATTTCTGAATTTAGCCTCTTTGTAGAAAGAAGCCTTCCTATACTTCTGATCATTTTGTTGACTTTCTTTGTATCTTAGTGCCAATCATTGTTGCTAAGATCCTTTCGTAACATTTTGAAGTCAAAACAATCCCAGATATTTCTCTCATCTACAAAATTTGTTACCCTATTATTTTTCCTTTTCCACAGGTCATTTATGACTATTTAAATATGTAGTCTCAACAGAAAGAACCAGAAACCTTTCTGATAACTTTCTGATAACTGAAACTATGTCATTTAATATACATTTAACTGCATGCTGCACAAATATATAAGTGGAGCTAGCATTCATCCTCTTTTGGTGCCCAATTCAATGGCCTGGCGTCTTGGCTCCTGGGACATCTGATGTCTTTCAAGGTCCCACATATACTTCCATTAAAACTCTAAATAATACTCACTCTTCAGATCTCTGAGATGTTATTCTGTAAAATGTTGTGTTATTAAAGAGATGGGGACGAATGAGAGAATTTGATTCTATGACCTAGTCCTGCTGTTGTCACTGTTTAAAAGGTATCACAAAGCCCCCTTTTTGTCCAGTACTTATTCTCTACTGCTGAAACACTTAAGTATTGGCAAAAGCGTGTAAAAGTGTGTAAAACTGAATAGTTCTTGTTGGCATCTCATGAGATTTTCTATTATGGAAAAGAATTTGTCATCAGTAAATCCTAGAATTTCTCAGAAATAAATAAGGACACTCAGTAGGAACTCTAAGCTTGATGACTGACTCTGTAATAGGTGATTAGTAGATCTGAACAAACCTTAGACACTTGACGTCTAAAGAGCTCTCTGGAAGATCAGCTGCTGTTGCTGTTGCTGTTCATATCTTGTGCCTTCAGAACAAGGACATTTAGAGTGTAAGGGACAGGCCACCCATAAGGTTTATTTATTTATTTATTTATTTTCATGACTTGTTCAGAGATGAGACTAGAAGACTCAAGAGTTTTTAATACTGGTGATACCGCACAATAATTTCTAACATTACCTGCATACTCTTTCTCTTAAGGATGTACAGATTATCGATGCACTTTTCTAGGAGAGGAAGGATTAGTATGTTTGTGATATGAAATGCCACCCCGTTGTTAATCAGAAGAGAAGCAGACCCAATGCCTGTCATGTTCAGGACATGGATCTTTGATACCAACAGTCTCCATTTCTTCCAATACTACCACAAGGAGGACTGTGTTCAGCTAAATGCTTCTTCTGGGGAATCATACAGAGCATAGTTATTGAGCATTTAAAAATCATTTTGAGCTCTAATGCAAAAAACGGACATGTTTATTTAAGATTTGATAAAGTATATAGATTATTACACAGCCAAGCTCTGTGCGTTATATGAGGTTTATACATATTATATACATCTATCTACACTTTACAAATTGTGCATAGTCATTTACCTGGGAGGAAACATATTTTTGGCGAAGTGAAAAAACAGATCTCTAATTTATTTTAACAGAATACATGGTAGGTGAGATCACTGTATATAGAAAGGTTAAATATCTAACTCACACTAAATTCACACTTTTCAAGTGACCCCTAGGTACTGAGACATCTTCTAAAATATTAAAATTTAGACAAACTTAATAGCTACTTCTGCCCTATTGCTGCCCAGAGTATCACAAACATTAATTTATAATTAGGTCCCTGAAGACACTTGCTGTAATTTTTTTTTAAGCAAATGTATCATTTTGTCCTGAATTTGACTCTGTCATGTTCCCTGAGATACCCTCATTTTAAATATGCATATTTTATTATCTGCAATGTGCAACCTTTTTTGTGTGTCAGTATGTTAGTATATAAAATATAAAAATATGATTTATGACTAGAATTTTAAGGTAAGCTTTGTATTTAAGTAGCAAAATATATCATTCATAGCAAGAAATACATTACATGATTTAACAACAAGAGAATTTCTATAAGTGTGCGATTTTCAATTTACACAGTAAAAAAGATATCTGAAAAGAAACCAAGGGTTTGTAAGTTGGTTATGTGTCAGCAGCCATTGTGATGCTTTGCTTTTTATGAGAGTCTGAAATGAGATTGTCTGAAAATTACTTTCACTATTTTTTCCTGGCTAAACTGAAAGAAATTAAAAAAAAAAAAAAAAAAAAAAAAAAGGATATGAAAAATTGGTTACACTTTCATTTTCTCCCATTTTTAATATCATATGATATTTTAGGTCACCCATTAAAATGTCCTGTAGACACAAAAGTGCGAGACTGATGGATTTTCTTTAGCAACATCAACACTTTAAAATTCTCTAACTACAGCATTCAGCTGCTTTACAGGGTTACAGCTAAGCCTTAATCCTGCTCTGTTTTTGTGAAAGAAAAGCTTAATTGTATTCTTTTAATTCAAAATGGTAGCACTTGTTCCTAAACGTCTGCAGTAAGCAGCTCTGCAGCTTATACTGGTGTCTGTACAGCGTTCAGTGCCTTATCAACACAGTGATTTGAAAATCAGGAAGAATGCAGAGGTCATTTAATTCAACAGTAGGGGATTTAGTACTTTCTCAGCTATCCCATCCTTAGGACAATTTCATATGAGATAAAGCAAACCACTGGTAATGAGGATCAGTTCTATGTTGGAGGGTGGGCACAGGAGATACTGTTGAAGGAAGCAGACACTTCTGACTGGGATTATAGTCAGCAGCACGTATGGGAGCCTCTGTTTCATTCCAGGGGATTAATGCTCACTTTCAAAGACAGCTCCAGAGTTGAGGGAGAGGGATCCCTTCAGAACATTTCTCATATTGGTGACTTTCATAGCAAAGCTGAGGAAGGTTGTATTTATGTATCTTTGGATGGAACTGTGGAGGCAGTAAGCAATTGGAAGACAAATCACAATAAACACAATGTACAAATTAAGTGGAAAAAATCCTCTCTTATTTACAAAAGATAAAGAGAGAAAACAGTCCTTGGATTCCTCAGACCGGAGGAATAAACTCATACACAACATTGTTTCTTGTTGCTCACCCCCTCTTCACCCTTGTTTCACACACTGAATGCTCTTTGAAATGTTAAGGTGAAGTTTCTTCATTTTTACCTCAGGGCTTGTGGTACTGGGGGCCTTGGGGGAGAAAATAAAAATCTCCTCTTGCAGGATCAACTAGGAAATTAGGTCTATCAAGAGTAACCCAAGGGAAGGGCACAAGTCTTCTGTCTCTTGCTCCCCTGCTGATTTGATTCATATATACCAGCTTCTCAGCAGTTTACCACCATTTTTATCTGCAGCCCAAACCCTTGGAGATCTGAATATCAACTCTTTTTTATACCACTGTATATCAGATGCTCAATCCCTTGTGCAATCCACTTGCACCCCTAATTGTTGTGACAACACTTGCCAGTTAGATAGCTATTTTATCTTCAAAGCACTTCACAAACATCAATTAACCCAAATCTAGATTAATTAATCTAACAATTAATTTGCTATATATCCAGCAGTTACAATAATGGAAAACAAACTAGTGCCTATCAAAGTCTGCAGAACGAGTTTCCCTGACTCCAACAAAAAAATGGATCAAGCTAATTTCTCGAGACCACTTCTGTATCCTCAATCTTTACTGCAAATTGGTATTTTCTTCCACAGTATCTTCAATGGATTTATCATGAGTACAGCCAAGGAAACAGGAGAGGGAAAAGGGAATCTGTGAGCTGTGATCACAGACACCAGGTCTTAATCAGTTTTGTTTTAAGGATGACCTTAAATCTTGCACCCCACCTGCACAGAGTTTGTGGAGATTGATTAGATCAGTCCTCAATGTGCTCAGATAAATCAGGGTGCCAAACACACTGCTGCGATTAATGAATTCAGGAGGCACTCATATTATAAACTGATTGCTAAATTATAGATCAACCCAAACTGACAATACAGGGTGAGCAGTCATAGCAAATTTCCAACAATCACTATACATCTTGTGAAGTAGGCCACTTGAGTTTTTAATAGTCATTGTAGTGGTCCTGCAACCATGGGCACGTAGAGAGAATCAGGGTGAATATGAAATAAAGCAAGAGAAACATTTAAGAATTGTAGTATTCTAATAAATTATTTACTGGAAAGGTAAGGCTGATGGCTTTTAAGCAAGGCAGTCTCATAGAGATCAGCTTTTACAGTGTATCATTTATTTTCATTTTGTAATAATCCTCAAAATAATGGATCATTCTCTCAGAAGACTGTTTTAAAACTTCTACTCTGGTTAAGCAGTCCATACAAATATTTCTATTTGCTTCTACCAGATGCCTGTTACTTTAAATGAGCTTGTATTAGACATCCTAATACTTAAACCTAAATTTTTGTGTGCTTGTTTTGACCACCAAGAAAGAATATTTATTATCTAAAATTATCAGCTCTGCAGTTTTGTAAGAACTTCTTTGGAAATTCACAAAAAGATAACATCCTTATAATGACTAATAAATGTTATTCAGGTTACTAAAGAAAGATCTTCTCCCTCCAAGAGTGAGGCAATTATTCTAAAGATTCCAGGAAAATGCCCTGACCTAAAGAAAAATTACCAATTTACTGAAAAAGTAATTTCAAGACATCTTTAGATTCATATTAAAGACAAGTAAAGATTGAATCCCTCCTTCTTGTTGTTAAAGACTTTCCACAAGAAAGACTACATATGCAAATACCTCTTCAGTGACACCAGGGTAAGCATAGAGGGAATGATTGGCTCCAACAACATTAATTTTGTGAGTAAATTGAAGAGGAAAATGTAGAACTGAGTAGTTAATCAGGTATGACTGAAATCACCCAATCAAGTAAATAAACAGCAAGTCTAGCCTGCACTGTAATTGGTTCTTAATGCCAGTTGCTTTCTATATGGAATTAAAAGCGAAAAGAAAACTGCAACAACAAATGAGTGTTCTGTTACAGAGCAGTGTGAAATCCTTCAGTTCACGCTTTTCTAATTATCATTTGATACTGTTTGAATTGTCCTTTGTGCCACATGCTTTCTAAACTCCTGCACAAATCATTGCTGTTGACCATAAACCATATCTTTCTACATTAGTGCATCAAACACTGTGTGACAGCTAAATTGTGGAAGAATAAAAGCACTAATGGATTTGTTTGAATGTATTACGTATTGCTTGTCTCTTAAGCTTTACTTGGCCTTCTTCACAGGTTCTGCTCAGTTACCTTTACCGCTGGCTTTCAGAGATACTGAGAGCTTACTGAAGGATTACAGTTTTTAATATACCTGTATAAGCAGAGCTGTAGTCAAGCATTAAAGGTCACTCAAAGCTTATTGATTTAGAGAACACTGCAGCAATAACTCAGAGAATATCAAAATAACCACTGCTATTTGCTTTTCCTTAACTCAGAATGGAGTACTCAATACACTTACAAACCTTTAATAAACTTTTTTTCTCTAATGATCCACCATTTTGCATGAAAGATTCAACACTTTAAAGACATCAGAAAGAAACTTGGTTACGATTATTTGAAAAAGACCCAAACTTCTGCACATCCAAGATGCTGTAACAGACTCCAGGGAAGAGATTAAAATTCAAATAAAGTGTTTGCCTATTTGCATCCTGCATGACATCAAAATCTTTTTTGCAGGCTGTGGAAATTCTATTAATATTGTAAGCAAGGAACACATTGTATAACAGTATCAACAAAGAAGAGACGCTGTGTGGATTATTGACTTCAGCAAAGAACAGACTTCTCAAGAAGACCTTGTTAACAGTGATCCACCAAAAAAAAAATGTTGCCTATGCCAGGGAGGGATGAAGCAATAAACAAACTGACAACACTGATGAAGATGCAACATAAAGATTTTTGAAAGGTAGAAAAATATCCAATGGACATTCTTCTTTTGAAAATGTTCCCTATTTGGGTAGAAGATGGAGATGATTTTCTACATAAATATGGCACGTTTCCCTTTCCTTGTAGTTTCTTTTTTACTGTAGCAATCATTTTCTTCCTCTATTTTGGCCTCTTTTCCTCCTTTTTATCCTTATGAGCAGAATGTCTTTCATTGAGGTTCTCTGTACAACCTCAGCAGAAGAATTTCTTACTCTATGCCATGTGCATTGTGTGGTCTGTGCCTCTACAGCACCTTGTTAGGTGTTTATTCTCTAAGTATTACAATGTGTAATACCTACACAAAAAAAGATTATTTTTCAGTGTATGTTACGAGGACTCCATTAGAACAAGGGGAACCTACGACTACTAGACTTGATGGGCAGTAGAATATCCCTATCAGAAGATACTCACAAAGCAAGCCTGAATTTCAAATAAAACTTTGGTGGCAACATACTTCTCATACAGAACCAAAAATTGAATGCTAAAATTCCACAATTTAGAGGACCTTCCGCATAGCAGAACAGGATTGAAAAAATGGTCTCAGAGGGATTATAACCCTCATTTGGATTTGTCAGTAATCATCAATGTGAACTAAATCTCTTTAGATATTAGAAAGGCTATGTACTACTTTTGGATCAAAGAGATATTTTCTTTTAACTGTAGCTCATACACAAATTGTCTGCATTGTTAGCATTAAAAGAAGTTATGACCAGCACATTAAAACAAGTTATGACCAGCACTGAAGTGTGACTAGACTTCTCAGATGGTTTCAATGTCTGGAAAGAAAAGCTCAGTAGGTTCATAAATCTAATATATATTTTTCATAATAAAACCTAGAGCAGCAATAATTGCAATAAAGTTTTAGAAGGCATCCTGAGAGGAATAAAAAATAACTGCTCTCTGTCCAACAGCTAAATAAAGCACAATTAGTGTTTTTTTTTTTTTTTTTTTTTTTTTTAAGCCCATAAGGAATTCTAATTAACAGACTTTTGAGGGAGATCCTAATTATTGGTTGCTTTGATTTTAGTGACCTTGCACATCTTATCTTTTTAAACAGACATTTTCAACAGGGAAGAGTTTCAAATGCCCAGATGGTGTGAACGTTGCTTGGGGTGCAAGACTTAAAAAGGGCAAAGTAAATTAAGCTGAGTTGTTTCAGTGTATTTTTGTTAATCCCCACTCTTCATAACATAAATCCAACCACTAAGCTCAGTATCCATGCAATTTCAGTGGCAGAGATGAAATGCCAGACTTCAGATCTCCAAACAGCCCACAGAGGCATGCATGTTGCGCACTGATGTGTCAAGGGCAGTGGGCAGCATAATGTGTCTGCTATTGTTGAGAAATCTTCTTCCATTTGCAAAATTTCCACAATCTGACATTTCCCTTCAAACACTCCTGTTGCCTCTTAAAGCCTTAACTTAAATTATGCCTTCCAGAGTATGTCAAAAAGAAACAGCGGTATGGGTTCATAACCAGCCATCTCTGTAGCGATTGCTGTTCACAGTGAGCAGGCAATCCTTGTGAGAAGCCCAGCATAGTAGCTGGAATACACAAAAAAACCCTGTGTTAAATATGGCACAGGGAATCCTTCCAACATTTAACAGTAACATATCGCTGTATACTTTATGGAGTGAAACAAAGCATCTGAAGTCAATGCTTCAAAAATGTGGTAGCGTGAAGACTGGAATGCTTAGTCAATGTAAATCAAAGTACAGTCATACAGCACTAAACCCGTCAGAGACACTTCACCTCTCTGATTCTTCTAATTTCCACTCTTTTGTCCTTGCTATCATCAAATTCCTAAGTCATGGTCTGCATAGAAAGAAAACAGAATTGTCAGCTGACAAGTGCTATATGCTATCTGTCAAACACAAGTGATTCTGGAGGCTGCTTTACCATAGCAGCCTTATCTTACACCCACCACAAGGTATAAGGGGCCTGAATTGGAAAGAAGCTTCAAGCTTGATTCTTACTTTACAGCCACAATTAATTTTAAAACATTTTTGCATAAAAGAATCTAGTGCAAATCCTACTACTTTTAGCTTTCCTGTGAATATCTTCTGAACTGAAGCCTTAGGCAAATATTCAGCCATCTAAATCAGGGCCTGCAAATATTTGCATATACAAATGAAAACATACTCTCCAAAAAAAAAAAAAAGAAAAGAAAAGATTGTGAAGAATCAGATGACTTTGAAAATTGTCAATAGGTTTCTAAGATCCATCCTGATTTAGTTCACTTCTTCACCCATTCCTTCACCTTCCACTTTCTCCTTCTCTCCTTCTCTACAGGTGGTCCCAAAGGACTATGCTTGTTTCCCTTCACTTCTCCCTCTTAACTCCATATTTTGGCAGTATCACCCACAAATAAATTCAACTATTGTCTCTATACTCATAGCTCAGAGATCTCCCCCTTTATCTCCAGACCCGTCTTCTTCCACCCAAGCTGAAATCTCATCCTTTCTCATACCTTTATGAACTTACTAGTGCCTTGACATTTCTAGGCATCACATTTCATTTGCACCTCTCCCTAGAATCTCTCATCTAAGTGATTGAAAGGCCACATACATACAATCTCATTTGAACAACAGAAATATGATCCATCTCTTGTTCCAAACCTTTATGATCGCATTACTAAAGGATGTTATCCATTTCATTTTAAGCTACTTTATACATAAGCTATTTCCACCAGTGGCTTGCCTTTCTCTAGTAGATCAAAGAACCACCCAGCCTCCCTTTCCAAACCCTTCATTGCTCACTCCATTCAAAAGCAAAATCTCAGCTCCCAGCCCTGCTGGAGCTCTGATGTGAACTCAACGTCCAAACAAGCAGCCTCTGTGCTTTCTCCAGTGCTTCCCTTTTGTCAAGAAGTAGCAGCCTGGTCATCAGAGGTGCCATTAAAGGCACCAGACAAGGCAGGGCTCATTGTCCTTGACTGTCCTTTGAATCAATCATGTTACGAGATCTGGAGAATAGCTGCACCTTTTTTTTTTTTTTTTCTTCCCTGTCCTGGGGAACGATATTGCTTTACACAACACGGAGTAATTTGCTTGTCTTTTATGTTTCAGGCAATAACTCATAGATACTTAATCTACTCCAGAAATTTATAAAATTGCAACCTCCTGAGATAACAAAGCCATTATCCTGACACTTCACATTACTTTCATTCTACGCATGCTACCATAAATAACTCCTACACATTCCTTCATTTGCATTAGAAATCCTCTTTAGTCAATACTGTTAATTTTGCTGGCAGTTAAAATGGAGGCCATTCTTTCCCCAGATCTCATTCTCTATTTCATCTGCTACAGCTCTGTTCCAATCTCAGTGGACATGCCAAACACAGCTGGTTTGACCGTTTACCAACTAAGATACTGATGGAAAGATCTTCTGCAACTGCTTCCCTGTACCACCTGAGATACTGAGACTCCTTCCAACATCTCAGATGAACCTCCCACAAACACCTTGGTCCAGCCTCCTAAGCTCTCCATCTACTCCATCCTTTACTTCTCCTTGCTCCATCTCTCATTCTTTCCTCAAACTTCCTCACTCTTTTGGTGCTTCTTTTGCCCTTGGTCTCAACTTGTCTGCTCACCACTGCCACAAGGGACAAAAAAAATACATACGGATACCATTCAGATCTGCGTCTTCCTTGTGCATCCCCAGTGTCATACAAATGTATATATACAAACACAGTGTTGTATCACTGTTGTTCCATAACAACAGTGCTGATCTAGTAAAGTCATAAATCACAATCGGCATGACCAATACAAATTCAAGAATTCACAGGACTCCTTTTTATCCTTTTCCACCCATGTGTGGCATGCATTATAATGTGGAGACCAAGCATTTTATTTCTTCTGTCTGCAGAGCACATCCCACAGGATGTAATGAGTAAAAAATAGAGGTATAATTACTGCAGGGTTGTACAACTATAATGATGTAAGAAGACAGGTATGCAGAGAGAAGGAACTACCACACACCCTGGTACGATAAGAAAAAAAAAAGACATTTTGGGGACCAATGTCCTCTCACCAGCTCTGAGAGGCTAAATAGACCCTGGGGACAGTGTTCCTTTTTAAACTTTATTTTAGTCTTAACCTTAAACCTGATTAGAAGAATAGAAGAATCTGATTCAGCCATGATTTAACCTAAATTAGCCACAGGGAGATGAATTTCACTGCACAGAGCTCCTAGAGCCCAAGCATCAGTCTTTCTGCTGAATAGTTACACTGTCATTACTATAGCATGTGTCTTTTTGTGGCCACCCCATTTTTCATACATGTTAACAGAGCTCATTATTCAATGTTTCTTACAGAAGGTCTCCAGCCATAAAAGTGAGGAACTAGCTAAAATGGTTGCAGGTCTACCACTTCTCCTGAGTATACTTACACCAATTTAGTGGTCCTGAGTTCAAATTATTTAACTGGTTGGCAAAAACAGCCCCATTATTTTTCCAGGTTAATGTAGGAAACATGGAGAATAAACTACTGATTACAGTGGATTACCACTTCTCTGCATCTTTAATTTGATTGTGGTAATCATAAAACAGCTGTGTGATCATCTTGTCTGTCAAAGAAGAGTGCAGAACAGAGTAGGAATCTTCAACAGAAAATGGAAGACAAAGTTGTTTTCTATGAGTAAAAACTATTCAGAAAGTAGGAACTGCTTCTGACCTTTAGCCTGCGATCCTGGTCTCCACTGCACAGAGAATTTACAGATACTTTAAAGGTCTTCCAGGCTGGATTTAAGTTATTCATCACAACCTGAGAATGAAAAGAAATGAAGGGAACCCTTAACATTTGCACATTTCTACTAACAAGAGCCACAATTTAAAAAATAGTAGTACCATAAAGAGGAGAAAACAACTGAGCTGGAGGTTTGGTGAACAACTTACATGGGATACCTGCCCTGGAGCAAACTGCAGTTTCCAACAGACTTGCTCAGGAAAGCCCCAGAAAGGAGCACAAGTGGGGAAATGGGCCTGTGTCCAGCTCACACTACAGAGAATGCCCCAGCACTGCCACGCTACAGTGGGGGCATAACCCACAAAAGGAAAGCTGTGGGATCCATCTCTGAACTGGAAGCCATGGAAGAGATGAAGGCCTTGGCAGTGGGGATGGGCAGTATCAACTTATGGACACATGGTCTTCCTTGGTAGAAGACTTTAGAAGACTTGGTAGAAGACATAACAAATAGGCTCATAACCCCAAATACCCAGCATAACTCTAGCCCATACACCAAGATGCTGCTTTTAAAGACAGTGCCACTCATTGCCATGGAAGCAGTAACAAGATTGTGGCATAAGAAACAAATGTAAAGCACCCAGATTACAAATATTTTGATCACAGCAAGCTTTGAGGAGCCAAACAGATGTAACATAGCATTAATAGGAAAATATGATACTGTCTGTAGCATGGTTTGGGCTAAATAAAATATGCATAAGTGCTGACCTGCAAACAGAGTACCTGCCAGTTTAATTAAACTTAAATATTTGGCTTCAGTACCATCTTCCCTTACTCTTGTGTGCATAAGTCAAGACCTGATACCCATTAGTCAATAATTAAAGCAGAGATAGAAGGGGTTTTAAACATGGGTGCTTGCAATACTTTTTTGACATTGGAAACACAAACTACTCCTCCTGACAACCTACCTGTGTCCTTGGAAAGTAAACCCAACCCTATTCCTTACCTCAGTCCTGTGAACAAGTTGCTGGGTTGCATCATCATTCATCCGGAAAATCTCCAGGAAAGGATCAGATTTGCTGAAAAAATCCTAAAATAAAACATAGGACAGGTTACTCTTGAGAATTCTTTTTCTTTGAGCCTTTCAGACACACTGCACCTGTGCTTTCCTGACTGCTAATGAAAAAAGAGTACCAGTGAGGTTTTAGTGAGACCTCCTGGTGTCCCTCAGCAATATTTCACTCTTACGCTTGTTCCTCAAGGACTTCCATGGCACTGCTGTTGTTCTCAGTTTGGCTATTTAATCATGGCAGACAGAATGGTAAAATCACACTTTACTTTTTTTTTTTTTTTCCAGTCTAGATTCCTGAGCTTTAGCTCCTTCACTGACCTAGCTTGTTTATTTCTGCCTCCAAACCTGCTTGGTCTTTTGACATCGGTTTTTATCATGCAGTGCACTTTGAAGCATATTCTACAGAGGCACTGCATTTCATGCTGTTTGCCCACCCTCTCAAAATAGAAGTTTGGCCAAGACATCATGGTGCTACCAGTTAACACAAGTATTGGCAAGATGGATTAGAAAAGGTTACAAAAGCAAGTCCTCTTTAGAATGTGAAAACATGAACCATGTAAGGATGACAAACAGAGCAGGTAAATGCAAAAAATTACTTGGCATCTCCATCAAGCAAATCTGTGACAGGCATTTGGGTTCACATATGTGTTGTACCATAGCACACCTCTCATGGATTTGCAATTATCTTACAAGTCAGAGCATTCTTAAACCTAAATTAAGTTGCTTTCTATAGTAGAGCGGCAGTGTCACCACAGCATTTTTGGTTTTAACAACATCCTCTTTTTTCTGTGCAAGCTGACTGCCTGGAAGAAGGGTTGCTGGGTGTTAGACCTCCACAGCTGGAGGGAAAAAGCCAGCTAATTCAAATTGCTCACTGTGGAGTTAATCTACAGGAGGTGGGTTCAAATGGTCTCCATCCATCTTCTGGAGTCATGACTCCCATCTTCATTTCTTTCTTCAACAGAATCACATGACTAACTTTATGCATACGGATATTATCCTTCTCTATCGGCCACATCCCAAACCTCTACAGACCTCTGCATCTATCTGGGGCAGAGAAAAATTCTGTTTGTTCTCCTGGTGTTTCTATCCAAGTGTTAGTATAAAAATAATTGTAATATGCATAGTTAGTTCTACCCTTTTCTCCTCACCAAATGTCTGCCAGAATCTGAATGTCTGGAGAAGGAGATGGATCTCTAGGGACCATGCAGTCTTGGGCAAGACTCAAGGAACCTGAAGTCTTTTCCATGCCTTAAAGATGAAATCTGTCAATGCTGCTGTGTTCAGTGTGTTGTTCTGTGACTGACCTGTTTCTTTTTCTGCTAGAGAAAAGGCAATGGTGTGTTTAGAAACTGATGCAAAGCATGTATGTGTGCATCTGTTAAACTTTATCACATGGAACTCTAAACAACAAAGCTGTATGTTTGACCATTTTTTCCAATTACATGGTTATGATACATTTAATGTAATATATATATAATGTAATACATCTATGTGTGTAGAACTAGCACAAAATCCAACAAAGTCTGTAACTCAAGAGTTTTCCTCAAGGCCCTGATATGGATTTAGTATGTGGACTGAATTCAGTGCTTGAAACTTTTGCTCTGTAAGGGGCGTTGGTGCTCAGATTCTGCCAGATTGCTACTGCACAGCAGAGAAGAGAGTGAGGCATCTGGTTTAATCATAGTGACACCAAAATCCAGAGTGCATGGGATTAAAAATGATTGAGCTGCCTCTTCTTACTCACAAGCATACTGTTTAAGGGTGAGTAAAAGATTAATGTTTAATGGATTCTTTATGAAACACAGATTTGGTAAGAAAAGTTATCTGAAAGAAAACACCTCAAAATGATACATCCAAAAGAATGTACCCCTCAGTGCAGAAAACTTCAAAAAGGATAACAAGATTTTCTGTAAGAAGACTCAAAATATAGTATCACTCTGAGTTGAGTATCATGAAAACTGACATAGCAAACCTCAGCACTAGGGAAGTAATTTTTAATATCTGGTTTTAATAACCAAGGCAATACCATCTGGAGGGAAAGATTTTCACTCTGGATGATAGCTTCTGTTGCCCCTCCTAAATGCAAAAACAAAGATTAATTCCTTACAGAATCAAGGTAAAAGCCTCAACTCCTTCAATATTGAAGATGCTCCATAACAACTCAAAAATGATATTCTAAATAAAAATATTTTCTTAGTTATTAACATTTTCAAAGCATTTTTGTTGTTAGGCTAAATCTATCAGCTTTGCTTTACCTCACATGAGAATCTTCTGAAAGAAGAATAGCAGCAATAAAGGTTTAATGTTTTGGTAATTTAATAATGCTTGAATGATTAATGTAATGCATTTGCTCCTAGCATAATGGACACTACTCTTTCAGTATGTGTGGCAGTTACACAATATTAACACAAATAAACGGTATAAACTTTAAAAAATTAACCTCCTCTGTTTCTGAGCACCTTGTTTGACACATCTTCTGGTATGCTCATTTTAAGAACACAACAGTTTTTAAAGCTCAGGTTTAGGGGGTCAAGTTAAAGGTCCCTCAGAAAAGACAATTATCAGTTTTGGAAATTCATCAGTAGCAGGAAAAATCATTTAACTTTTTTTTTAGCGGTTCAGTACTGTGGTGTCCTGGTTTCAACGGGAATACAGTTAATTGTCTTCCTAGTAGCTGATATGGAGCTGTGTTTTGGATTTAGGATGAAAGTAATGCTGATAAAACATCAATATTTCAGTTGTTGCAGAGCACTGCTGCCCATACTGCCCTGCCAGTGAGGAGGCTGTGGGTGCACCAGGAGCTGGGAGGGGTCGCAG
>NC_048894.1:45148360-45308998 GCF_011077185.1 Oxyura jamaicensis
CTTACACAGAGTCAAGGACGTTCCAGCTGCCCATACTGCACAGCCAGCGAGCAGGCTGTGGTTGCAGAAACGGTCACAGCCAGGACAGCTGGCCCATACTGGCCAAAGGGATGTCCCACACCATATGAAGGAGTGGTGCTGAACAATAAAAGTGGGGGGGCTGGCCATGGTCAGGTGGCTGCTTCTTGGTGTATGGCTGGACATCAGTTTGTGGGTGCTGGGCAATTGTATTGTGTAACACTTGTTTCATGTAATCCATTGTCATAATTATTATATTTACTTTCCCTTCCTTTTCTGTCCTATTAAACTCTGTTTATCTCTATCCGTGAACTTTACTTTTACTTTCCTGATTCTCTGCCCCATTCCACTGTGTGGAGGGGAGTGAGCGAATGGCTGTGTGGTGCCTAGCTGCCTGCTGGGTTAAACCACAGCATGAGGAAATACATTAAAAAGTGGTATTAGCTTTTACTTTAGAGACATTTGCTGGAGAATCTCAAGCCATGATAACTGCCTCTCTTATAGCAGGAAAGGCAGTTTGCCTGCCTCACTGCTCATAATTTATTACACCTCTCATAAAAATGTAGCTGCTTGTTATGGTAATTGTGACACAGCTATTAATGCAATAGAACCTTTCCAAAAGTTATTGTTCCTGTGTGAAGTGTTCTCAGTGGATCTCTTGAAACAAAGATGTGCCATCTGAGCTGACTGGGCTTCAATAAAACATGAAAATGCCGTTATACCTTCCAAACAAGTACCGTAATAAAACCATAATCTTTATTTCTGCAAAGTCAGTTAACTAAAGGAAACTTTCTTACTGTGACTTTCTATCATTTTGTACTGAATGTTTCAGTCACCCCTTCAGGAAAAATTGAGTAGGCTTTATTTGTTTTATGGCACCTCTAAAACTCTTACAGTTTTCCGTGGGGAGAGTAAAAAATAAACAAACAAACAAAAAAACAAACATAAACTGCCTGATAAATTATACCAACAAATTTTGTTTAATCTGCCAAAAATGTGTGTTCACACTTTTTTCCCTAGTGAAGGAAGCTCTTCTATTCAGGGATCACAATCTGGATAATCTTTCAAGCTTTCCTTTAAAGAGTGGAAGAAGAAAATTGTTGTCCTTTCAAGACACCGCTGATGGTAATGGATGGGAAGATGTTTTTTTAATCCTTAAAGTACAACCAGAATCTACTCTCACCCATTCTTACCCATTTTTTTACCCACAAGTTGTTAGACAAAAAGATTTAACTTATCTTGCCACTTCTACAGACACCAGTGCAGGAAACCCTGCAGTGACAGAGGTGGCTCTGTGTAGCAGAACACAAGCAATTGCTCCACAAGCTTCCTCTATATTTCAGGAGATTCCTAGGTCAGTCCCAGCCCTCACTTTGTTTCTCTGACATAATCTCTCTGCACAGAGCCTCACTCCCCTGAGAAGGGACAGGCGTGGAAAACCACGCGTAGGCTTTCACCAGATGGGCTTTCCTCTGTTCTCTAGTGGGGTTTTTAAAACTTTATGTGACTTTGGAGCACCCATGCTTTTTCATCAATGGATGAATGGAGCAATTTAAGAACTTCAGATCTTAGTAACAGTAATTACTACTAGTGCCATGCATCTACTGACGTCAAAGTTAATTCTAAACCATATCAAAAGCCATAGCCTCTTCTTATAGAAGAGATAAGCAAAGTTTCAGCCAGATTTAGAGCCACGCCTCTAGCTGGAGAAAAACTGAAAGACTTTTTTCAACAGTGACTGTCTTTTAATGATTTTCATCAGCTGAAAACAGGAGTTTTGGTTCAAATAACAGAAAAAGAGTCACTGCCTGAGTTGCACACCATACCACAAAGGAATTTGTTTTTCTTAGATGAATCCCACCTTGACTAGATATGTTCAAATGGCAATAGTGGTCATGCACTTGCAATATTTCTGGATGATCCTCCCTTACTTATCTCCATAAGCATTTCAACTACTCTCTAAAGCTATGGCCCACCAGCCTAATTTGGAAGCATGCTTTGGCAGTATCCTTTCAGTTAATAACAACAAGAGCCATATGTAACTCATAACATTTACACTAGATTATATTTTACATCTGTGGAGAAGGAATGAGCAAGTGAAGTCCTATTACATCGTACACTCTTTTTCCTTTTTCTAGATGTGACTCTGTGGAACAGTAAAAAATCTTGAGTGCAGTTTTGGAAATCAGGTCTAAAAATGTCTGTCTTTAGATGAGGTTGGTAAACCTATATTTCAACACCTAAATAAACTATGTGATTCAGAAACATTAGAAGTCCAGCAACTCTGAAGAAAGAGGTAATTCATCTTTCAGATGAGAAACAAATTAAGATCCTGATCATTTATGATTGTTAATGATCCTAACCACAGTAATGCTATTTACCTGTTATAAAATAAATTCCAGTACTATTAATTATTTTCTGCTTGCCTGAGTTTTCCTGGCAGTTACAACCTAAAATGCTATTCATCAGTTATGGCATGATTTTGAAAATCTGATGTATGTAACCAAAAGTACTCTGATTTGATTTTAAGCTACTTAATTGTCAAATTTTTACAAGCACATGCTTGGAGTGTCAGAATTGTAAACTTTTGTATAGGGTTATCATATGTTTTTAATTAGAGCAGCTTCATATGTAGGAAGGGATTCTTTACCATTATAAAGTATTTACTAGTTACTTATAAAGTAATGGTAGATATTGTGATCCAGAGCAATTGTAAACATCTGATTTTAATTATATGTAAAGCCCTGTTACCTAAAAGAGGGTTATGGTCTTATGACACCTACAGATTACAAACATATTCCCCAGATTACCTCAAATAATTATGCGCCTTCTATTACACCGAAATAACAGAGTGTGCCTTCCAAGCAGTCACCTAGATTTCCTGGGCTGTGTATTGCTTCAGGTGCTTATTATACGTGTATTACTAAACAAGATCAGATGCTTTTAGCAAGATATTTCTTATAATGAAGAGTAGTGTTTGAGTCAGTGGAGAAATTTCTTATTAAAAATGGAAAAAGGATTTAACAAATATGCTACAGTCTTTTACTCACATTTAAGCTAGATTTTGGTTATCAGAAAGTATATCATGAGTGTTTTCTAGCTTTTAAAATCCTTGCTTCAACTATATCATCTTTGACTACTTATAGAAAGACTTCTGTAAGCACTTCTTCTCACTTCTCTAAGCACTTCTGATCTGTGGCATTTTAAATAATTGTCTTAGCAATAGCATAATTAAATTGTCTTGGTTTTAATTAGATTCCCTTGATTTTTTTTTTCTAATTACTTCACAACTTAAGGAAAGCCTCGTTGTGAACACTGATCTGAAATCTCTGATGTGTTTAATAATATGAGGCAAAAAATATCTGTAGGTGAAAATCTCATCAAAGTATATTTGCAGGCATTCTTATAACTTTCAGTAAGGTTAATATCAAGCAGCTTACCTTGTCATCCAATTTCCGTGCGCTGAATGAAAGTTCAACGTAGTCATCATTGCCAGACAGTTCCTCAGCAATCACCTAAATGGAAAGCTACATTTGAGTTTTGCATGGTGTAATGAAAATGGAGAAAGATGTCATTTGCCAGTGTGAAGACTGGAGACCCCATTAGGAAACTGAAGTGTGGTACAAGTTAATATATTTCTCTTTGCAATCAGGAAGGACTAATAGCATTCAGTGAACCACTTGCCCAGCTAGTAACAACTCATTAAACTTCCAAAACTGAATAATTTTTCATCATGTGACTGTGCCTTATCAAACAGCTGTCAATGGACAGACCTCCACATCCCTCAGTAAGCCCTTGCCTCTGAACAAGTACTTTTCCTCAGATTGGACAATGGAGAATTCCACACAGACTCACCGTCTCCAGGGGAGGAAAAAAAGATACACATGAGTTGCATTATTTAGGTCTAAAGCAAGCAAAATTGGGAAGTCACTTTTCATTAGCTGCAATGAAAGGCACATATACCATAGGAAAGTTCTCCTGGTATAATTTGACTGCAATAGGTACATTTGCAAAATCATTTACCGTATACCGAGTCAGAAGACAGTAACTCTGAAATAAGGTAGTGTAGTTCTTTCAGGTACATAAGATTTAGTGACAATGATGCAAGTCACTGTGCTGCGTGATGTTAAAAAAGTGAAATACCAAAGCATCCCTCACAACTAGGCCATTAAAATACTCCAGTGGAGTGAAGGTATTAACTAAAGATGGAATGCTTCACTGAAAAATGGTCTTTGAAACTAACTGCATTATATTCTATTTGGTCTTTCCCTGTACTACAAATTCTCCCCACAGATTACATCACCTAAAAAACCATGTTTCCTGGGTATTTCATGTCCACAGCCACACTCTTGGTAGCCCCATCGGCTCCCCAGACAAGGTCTGACCATATCCACCACCTGGACTCCAGGTCCTCAAGGATCCACTGGGGTATTTCAACTGTTCCTCAAATCCACTGAAGGCTACTGAGGTGCAGTGGGTGATGCTTTTACTAGCCACATATACAGCCTCCAGCAGTTAGCCAGGCTGCCTACAGCTGCAATAAATTTCATTAGCATTGTGACTTTTTAAGATCTTTTACACAGTACCTCAGTTCCAGAAATAATAACTAATCCATTTCCACTTTTTCTGTTGAGACATCAATCTTTTCACATGCTAATTTTTGTCTGAGTTCAGTTTTCTCCCATTTGAGTAAAGTCAACCCGCTCTTTTATACCACTGGCCAGAAGCCAATGCAGCTAACTAAGGTCCATGTTTTATCATCATCATCCAGTGTTAGACCAGAAGGGACAAATTAACTCAACTTCTCTCACCTCCTGGAAATCACAGACCAAATATTTTTGCCAGAAAACTCTACTAGCAGGCCTAGTGATTTTAGTTGAAGTAGAATATTTGTGTTTTCACAAGACTTAAACTCCTTTATGTCCCTCATGGAACAGGAGGTGTGTCCAGAACACCACAGGGATAGATGGAGTGAAGTTTGCCCATATAATCTCAATGGGCAAAAGACGTCAGTTTATTTAGGGAGCAAAACTCTCTCCTAGCTCTGTTCAGACAGAAAGAAGACTGGGGAATTTCTTTCCAATCCCAGAACCAAAAGGAGTTTCCCCTTAGGCATTTAAGCAAATCCTTTCCCAACCAGGTACCAAGGAAGTCTAATCTAAGAAAGAAAATTCTCCGGGCTCTCAGAAAGCATTGTTTCTCACATTCTGCAGTCTGCTCTGTGGTTGAAGGCCAGAAGAAAAAAAAAAAAAAAAAAAAAAAAAGGCAAACAATCAAACCAAAAGAAACCCATCTGGTTAATTGTACATCAAGGAAGAAAATCCTTCTCAATCCCCTTCTCACCTGAGCTGAGAGTCCCAAAGCAGAATATTTTGTTATAGTCTCTAACTTAATGCAGAGCTGCAAATGTCAAAAGCATGCTAGGGTTAGTGCAGACAAGCTTGATCTTGCAAACAAACCAGCAAAGAGAAAGATGAAAGAGAGGTAATACATTGATTTTCAGATTTCAAGATAGACATGGGGCTGAAGTAACTATCCAGTCTGTAATTGCATTACAACACAGCTAAAATACCTAATATGATAAAGCTTCTGCATTTGGTGTTGGTGTGTTTTTTTGGTTTTTTTCCTCACCTTTCAAATACTACCCATGAAAGACTTTTATATTTAATTACTGTTTGTATGCAATATTTCAAGTGCAGCTAGAAGTGGGTCAAAATGAATTTCTGAAGCTCTAGAGCTTTGGATAAAAATAATCAAGCAGTACAACTTCTGTGCTGTCATCAAAGTACCTTAAAAGTAGTAGCAGTAGTAGTAAATGTTATGACTTTTTTTTTTTTTCAAATCATACATTATTTGTTGCCATTTCATTACATGAAAATTTGTCAGAAACAGTAAAATGAATCTGTTAAATTAACAATTTAAATCCATTTCTCAAGCAAGGGTTTCTCTGGTGACTTAGCATGGTGCTTTTAGGGAGATTTAGTCACATTAGATGTCTTTAAATAACAGGAAGATAGAAGTGCATTTAAGATTGGCTTACTGTTATAGATGACTTCCCTGCTGTATTCCCATGTTTGAGTAGGGACTTGGAGAGTTTCCTCTGAGAAACAATCTGAAAAAAAATGAAAGGGAAAAAATTAGAATCTGTAGTAAACACATGGCTAATTGTGATTTCAATTTTAAATTGTTTTTCTGTTTGTTTCTATATCAAGGTAGTGCCTTAATCCACAGTCAGAGTTCTAGTACAGTAAGACCACTGTTGAGAAAAAAGTTTCTCCAGGAGTTTTGTAGATAGGATGCAATGGAAGGACAAAGCACCCCGACAGGATCAAGCAGAATGGGAAGAACACAGTTAACTGAGTAATTGTGGAAAACTGCATGTCAGATTTTCCTCAACTACTTTCATGATGGAGGTAACAAGATGTTAACAAGTTTTAAATGAACTTAGGAGCCAACAAAGGAACAGATGAATACAATAAATATATCAGACTTGCCAAAAACAAACAAACAAACAAAAAACCCTACATTTATTTTTGATGGAAAATGGCAACCATTTCAAAGAGAACACTATTTTATTTCAAGACATCAAGCACTCCAAACTCAGGACAACAGCAAGCACCCTGCCCCACAGTTTTTATTTCCAAAGTTGTCTCTTTTGCTTCCCAGGTACCAGACCTCCCTTGGAACTCAGCACTGTAAATGAACTTGTCCATTCACTGATTTACAAATATACTTCAAATAAATATTACTAAAGGGACACTGACAAAACATATTGTTTCCTATCCCAATAACCATTACATTTTCATAACAATCTTGTAACATTTAAAAGTAGACCAGTAAAAATAATAGAAAAGGAAAAAAACTTAAAGCAATGCATAATTGGTAAGCTACAGTTGATCATCCAGTAATGTTAGGTTTCTCCTTTCTTCCTCTCTATAAAGGTAATGCTGTCTTAAAATGTTTCCCTTTTTTTCTCTCTTTTTTTTTTTCTCTCTCTTCTCTCTCTTTTTCTCTCTCTTTCTTTCTCTCTTTCTTTCTTTCTCTCTTGTGCTGTGCAGACACTGAGCAAAAGGTTGTTTCTGCCCTAGGAAGTTCTTTCAACCAGCCCTAGGAAGGTTGTTTCTTCACCTGGATGGCTAATCCATAACACTTCAAATAAAATGAACCACAAATAGAGATTTTTGGGAAAATATACAGAAATATTCATTGTAAGAAAGAAGCAGACATCAAGGGAAAAGAACAGCTCCAGGCACTTTGAGAGAGTCCTGGGCATTACACATATTTCAGCAATAAGCCAGGTCAGTAAGTAGCAGCCAGAGTCAAAACAGGGTGAGTAATGCGAAATCACAGCCAGACAAAAAAGGTGCTGTGAGATAGAACCAAATAGGACATAAATTCTGGCCTAACATCACCACGGGGATTCATCAATTTTCTGAATTGAACAGAAACATGGAAATAACACCTCAGATTCTACTCAGCTACTGTCATGATGGAGGCAGCAGGTCAGAAGCAAGCCTTAAAAGTTTTAAATGTGAGACAGGGGTGTTATCACAGGGCTGGACAGGACCTTCAGAATCCCTTTGTCCAGCTCCCCAGTCATAATGCAGGACCAGCTACCACTGGCTCACCTACATCTGACAGATGTGTCCCAAATATCACAGAGAAACACCCTCAAGACACAGAGAAACACCCTCCTCCAGCAATTTATTACGCTACTTGTTATCCTCATCATAAATACATTTGCCTAAGAACTAGCCTGATTCTCTGTAATTAAAGCCCATTATTTCTGTCTAATGCACCATGAATAAGTAAGAATTGTTTTCCCTTTCTCTGCCAGGCAATCTTTATATCTGAAGGCTAATATAATATCTCCATAGTCTTTCCAAGACTACAGAACTGAAGTATGTCCTATTTTTCCTTTTTGACCAGATTTTGCAGACATCAAACCATTATAAACACTCTCTGCTGAGCCCTCACCAACTGTCCATATCCTACTCTTAGAACAATGCTCAAAATTGGACATAATACTTCAGATCCTTCTTATGCAAGAGAAGCTTCTAATGTCTTGCAAGCAACAAGTCTTGTATTCATATACTCTAGAACTACATTTGACTTATTTTCAGAGCACCATGACACTGATACTATTTATATTTATGATCATTTCAGATTTTTCTTTGCCAGCTGTTTCTAACCCTGCAATTTTGCATCTGGTGATTACTTAAATGGATAATTTGCACTCCTTCTATTTGGACTGCCTTCCATAAGCCAACTGCTGCCATCACCTCATTCACATTTCCAAAATTAAGGATTTCACCAAAAATATTGGTCTATGGCTGCAAGCAATGCAGCCCAGAGAGTATGAGAAGACCAGTAATTGCAGAATCCAGATGTCCTTGTTTCCTAGGATCTTGTTCACTGCAATCCCTTAACTCACCCTTAACTCATAGCTCTCTTTTCTTGCCAGCTAAACAGGTTCAAATAAAAATTGTTGTTTTCCTGTGAATTGTGAGAAGCAAGTTACACAACCTTGTTTGTGATTCTCAGATGAAAGGTGATACATAATTATGATAGATTATTCTTAATATATTATTCTTAATATATTATTAAATTGTGGGCGCTGTATCTGACAATGAATTACGGCATCTGCGGAGCAGGACAGATACATCTCTATGACTTCTCTGCTTTCCTCAAGACGTACAGATAACGCTGTAAAATACATTAAGCTCTTCCACGGAAAGCTGTGGGTGTTGTGTACCAGAAACCTCTTCAGATATGCTAAATATATGTATCCCCAGTATGATGCAGAACTTGGAAGGGAAACTCCTTCAGCTAGCCTCCTTTAAAGACAGCAGGACTTTTCCTCATGAATGACTCAAATCCCTACAGCTCCTTTTGCTGCTTTGGAAAATTTCGTAGCTTTCAAGTGGCATTGGGCAGACTAACACCTAAAGCTTGGGAGCTCCCATGCAGGTGACAGACAGCTCACAGCTCCAGAGGAGGTAATTTATTCTGATGTTCCCATTACTGGATCGCATTAATAAAACTAGCTCTTTAAGCCATTAGCATTGTTATGACACAGTGAGGGCCCCACATATGTAAATGTGTGTGTTTGTGTGCAAACATTCACCAGTTGTTAATTATGTGGTCAGCAAAATGAATCTTTCATCTGGCAATAATGTGCCAGGATCATTGCCTCAAGCTGTCATTAGTGATTTAGGATCAGCAGACTATCATTGTGATAACTGATAAGAAATCAGTATTCTCTAGCAGGAAATTGCCCTTTTCATTCATGCAGTGTACAAAAAGCATCTCACTGGTGGAAAGAGCCACTTCTCCAGATGCTGCCATCTATTATATAACATATTTATTGTTTACGTATCAGTGTAAATCATTTCCTGAACATCATCATAACAAGTATCAGCTGATCTGATTGCCAGAAAGTGAGTCCTAGACAGCAATAACTCATGGGCCTAGAAAACATTTGCCTAAGTTCAGGGTTAAAGAGATGCCAGAACTTGCAAAATGGTTTATTATAATTAACCATCAGGAGTCTGGTTTGACTTCTGCTTCAAAAACTTTCAATTTAAAGCTTAACTTCCAGAAAAAATATATTTTTTGCAACTTGATGTGAAGAAGTGCAGGATGTAAATGCCTCTCTTCTTTCGAAAATACAGACATTAGAATCCACTTAAGACCTAGTAGACCTCATTATGTTTCCAGAGCATGCTTTTTTCATGAACATTTTATTAGAAGCATGACCTATTAGTGAACAAATGGATGTAGAAACCTCAGAGATTTAAGAGGTGAAGCAAAGAGAGAATTAAGAGGTGAAGTTAAGGTTATTTGTGGTGACAGACACATATAAATTACTACACCGTCCTGGTCTAAGACGGCCACATGTCCAGTAATATGTATCATACTTAATACATTTGCAAGAGGCAAGAATAGGAACAGAATCTAAAAGCAGCTGCTCTGTTTTATAGAGGGGGGCACGCACATGAAGTGATTCCTATCTACCTCCTATGAATGTCATCTCAATTAGATTTCTGGTCTGTGCTGCCAAGGGATATCAGCTCTGGGTAAAACGGAGGCAAGAAATTCCCCTGAAGATGATCTATATTTGCCTTACTACATCCAAATGCAAATAGGCTAACGACAGATCTTAAGAGATTGCTGTGATTAAAACTGAATTCCCATGTTGCTCTTTGATCCTATCTCCAATTTAAAATATATAAAAGGTGCCTTGCTATTTTTATTTAAGAAGTACGAACAGATGCAACATTTTGGATAAAAGCACCAAGGCACTAACACCAGCTGTGTACAGCACATCTTAATCCCCAGCCACTTTTGAACCCACCAAATAACTTCCTATGAACTGTGGCAGATACACAGCAAATATGCTACATTTTAACACAAAGAGAGACCAGACAGCAGGTAGGTGCCAGTGGCCTTAACTCTGCTCTCAGTAAGAAAAGGTTTTGGGAATGAGTTCGCAGATACCAAGAAAACCCTGCAAGAGAAGAAGTTCAGACGTGTGTCCATAATGAAGAAAATTTCATTCTCTATAACTGCTAACACTTTTTTCCTGGTAGAGCCAATTTTATTGCTGTAATCATCCCCTCTGTACATATGATACTTGCTGTACCATACTCATCTCTGTTCAAGATTTGCTTTGTTCCCTATAATACTGATCAGCTCACAACTTCTTTACAGTTGAATTACACACCTCTCCCTGTTCCTGTTAAATATCTGTGCCTGAAAACAGTCAATGAAAACATGCAGGAAAAATAATAATAATAATAAAAAAAATATCCATATCACAAGAGACAACAATGCTATCACAGGAAATAGCTTATCAACAGCATAAAAGGTCTTTAAATTTAATTAGTATGTAGTGTATGCAACCCACTTACGATTAGTTATAATAATAACTCATAATAATACCAAACTAAATTTTAAATTAGTTTTCTAAAGACTGCTACAGTAATTCATAGGAAAAGATAAAGTATGTAAAAACAAAGCAGTACAAACTGTACAAGTAGTTCCATTAACTTTGACTGGCAAGATTAATGTAGAACTGAAAAATCCTACAGCTTCAGAGATCACGCTGCAATGGCAAACCTGGTGGTAACCGAGGTGTTTAAATGGTTAGGTGAAGTCAGGAAGTGTACTGCGTGAATGACTTCCTTGTGCTCTGAGTCAGCCCTGCTAGAAAATGACATTCATATCTAATAAAGTACATTATTCATCTCACTAATGAATTGAGCAACTTCATTTGGAGGAGATCAAAGGCCAAGTATTTAAAGGTATTTAGATACCTAAGGAGGCATACAGACATCTAATGAGATTTAGGAATTCAAATACCTTGAAAAAAGTGGTCGTATGTCTTTTGCACTACAGAAGCAGTAGAGCGATTATTAAACAAATATTCTCATACAGACAATTTAAATTTAATTAATTCAGGTGCAATCATGGCTCTCTTAGCTTTTCTCTAATTCAACAGCGACGGGATTTGCATTGGTTGAAACTGAATTAGCAAGCACTTTTAAGTGCATAATCTGTTAATGACATACAGTATTAAAACCACACAAGAAACAGCAATAGTCATTACCAAGAAGGTTTTCAATATAATTTGTACATATCTGCATGTATGAAAAATATGAAATCTCTAAACTACACTTGAAAAGGTTTTGAGAGGCAAAGAAGTACATCTGATTTTTTGTACAGGTGCTACTAGACGAACAACGGAGTTAAGAATTGTAACAATATTTTAACACCTATGTAAATTAAAAAAAAATAAAAATCAAACAAATCATGGAATCAGAGATGTGAAAATGGTAGAGGACAGCTGTGACAAGTAATAAAAGCCACAAAAGCTACTCCCATCATGTAGAGCTGGAATGGTTCACAGCATTTAGGAAGTAACATCTTTACTGGTTCCTATAATTTAATGATGTTGCAGGCACAGCTGAGTAGGAATTGAGAATGTCTTGGCAATACAAGTGTGTTTTGTTCTTTTTGGAAAATGATTGTTCATTGAACAATTTTTGTGAGTTCATAAAGATCAGGCTGGGACTTCTGGGCAAGACTTCAGAGCAAAAAAAAAAAAAATGTGTTTCTAATCCTGTGTCCTGGTACTTAATTCCTGTGTGATTAAGAACTGAACTTTGGCTATTAGAAAGTTTGAGCCCTTACCGTATTCAGTTATGTAATTTTATTGCATTGTGAACTTTATGCAATACAAAACAGAATGCTCCAATAAGAGAGCTCAGAACACAAGAACATTAACACACAAACAGAAAAGGGTTTGGGGTTTTCCTATCCCAACTGACTACCTTTACCTTGACAGTTAGGCTCTCAATTCTTTGACAAGGTTTGTCCCTCTAGGATTTTTTTCATTGTTTTTTGACAGACAATAATAATAATAATAATCCATCTCCTGCCCCTTGAAACAAACACAGTTTTTCTGAGTGATGAAAAAGCAATAGAAATACAAAAGCTTCATTAAATGGGGATTCAGTTGGAAGTGATTAGTCAGGGTGTGTGCCTGAACACTGTTCCTTTGGATGTGGAAGGGGAAAGTGATTAAAAGGGCACAGAAAAGGGGAAGAATTTACTGTTATAGACAATATCTGTAAAACCAGCAACAAGGATGAGGTGCTTCATAGCACCTAAAGCACTTGTATGAAAGCAAGAGGTAACCTCTATAAAGTGATGTCCTGAAATAGCTGTTAAAATATTACTGATCATGATTTCACTACTTATCACCACGACACTGGTACCTATATTTAGCAGTGTCTATGCAAAGAATGATAACTACTTTGCAGAGCTAGAATCAGCCAGAAGACCAAGTCAGATACAGAACCTGATGGAGCACCCCAAGGCACTAACGTTGCAGTGCTACAGTGCCAAACCACTGCTCTATCCCAACACTCATGCTCCAAGTGAAGAGAGCGGTCACATGCAGCAAAAACCTTCCAGAATTTCACAGGTATGCTTCAAATTCAAAACAATCTTTGTTGGGTTACAAGCACAACACCATACAGTATCTTTGCTTAAGTATATGATTCTCTATGCCACAGGACTGTACCACTTCACTAACTGCTAAAAAGTGGTATTGATAGATACTAGATATTTTTATACAGTTACTTAGAAATGAACTGCAACATGAAAAATATTAACAATTTTCTTTTTTAAAAAAAGCACAGTCTGCTGTTATGCATCTTAACCTACTATTTAGCAATTTCACTTTAAGTAATAAATAATACAGCTTGGAAAGCTTAATTGGTTAGAGTATAGTACTTCTTGTCAATGTAAAGTTCCTTAAGAAACTCCATTTTATAAGCAACTATAAAAACAGAACACATTTTAAGATGATGCTACTAACTGAGAAAAATTTGTTTGAACTTTCAAGCTTAGTACCTTCTCTAATATTTTAGGGCTTTCTTGATCTAATTAGCATGCCAAATGGCAACTAACTTTTGCACAGAACATATTTGCTAGCATTCTGCAATTCAGCACATTACCAGGACACTCTGAAGGTGCTGGTAAAATGGAATGTAAATGGAGCCTTTCAGAGTGAAAGGAACAGATTTTTAGTACTCTAAAACAAAATAAAACAACGGGGAAAAAAATCATTTAAACTCCTCCCTAAATATTCAGGAGATAATCTGCTATTGTTTTATATGAACGGGGAACTCTTGAGTATCATGATGAAAAACAAACCACTTTAAGGAAATGTATTTATTTAGTGCATGGAGTTTTTGTTACGTACACTCAGCGGGCATCTATTCGTGACCAGCTGTTGTACTGCGTACCAATGCTGCATGCATATGGAATGTCTGTTAACATATCTCTTCTTCACATCCAGGTATAACTGACTGCATGCCAGGATGCTGTTAACCACGCTATTTACCAGCAGAGGCACTAAACAGGCTTGTCCCAGCAGGAACAGTAGAGAAAATTGTTGCTGAATATCCAGCAGGGTATCCCTGGACAGTGTATGTTCAGGACCTAACAAGCTACAGCTCTTATTACTCTCTTGGGACACAGATTGATTACAGCATTTGGGAGAGGGTAATTAACAATGACACTCTCCGAAGGACTGCATTTCTCTGTCTTTCTCATCCAGGATCCCAAATTTCCAATAGACTTGTACTAATTAGGCTGCATGTAAGATGTACCCAGACTGGTATTCCTAAAGAACGACAAAGTCTCTATTAGCCTACTGCATAACCATTCTCTTGCCTTTCCCACTACGTATTATTATGATAATTTTCTTTAAGGTAGGAGTATTACATAATGTGGGCAAAAATGTAGGTTTACTATACATCTAAATGATGATCTACCAACAAGTCCAGGTAACAGTGAATCTCTTTTAGATCAGGTGTTACCTAGAACAGAGCAAAAGAAGTTGGCACATTCATGGGGAGCAGGTAGGGAATCAGTCTTTCAGGCTCTGCCTAAAATCTACAGCCTGTCTGGATGTCACAGATAAGACCTACTTGCAATGGGAAAGTGATTTGACAGGCAGGATCACACACGCACGCAAAATCACAAAATCACAGCATTTTATTCAGCCATTAAATTGATATAGAGCAACAAATTTATGTCAAAATTAGCTCAGGAAAAGCCAAGTCTCTATTATCATCATTAAAAAAATGCAGTAATTACAACAAACAGCTAAATCTGAGTTTAAGCTCCATATATACAGCCTGTGCTGTAAGATTTTCAATTTGAACTCCTCATAATGGCTTTGCTTCAATGACAATCCCAGCACTAACAACCTGGGATTTAAAATCAGTTGAGAAACTATATAAAGTTAAAGCAAACAAACAAACTAGAAAGTGGAATAATATAAATAAATAAATAAGTAAAACTGCAAAAAAATCTAAGCATGGAATCAGAGCCCTCAAGGCTATGTTACTGTGAACAGATTTCACACTGTTATTATTTTTTCTTGGTTACCATTAAAATTACACTGCAACCAGCCCAGCTGTGTGCTATTTATAGAGATCAAATCATTATAAAGACATGTTTATGCTACAGGCAGCAGCAACGACATTTTTTCCCCTCGTTTTCAAGTCAATTAGGAGAGAAAAACATTGTAATAACTTTTTCTTTCTCGTTCTCCTTGGCATTATAGGAATAGTTTATTTTCATTGATTAAGGCCACAAAATACTCACAAGTCTGTCAAAAAAAAGAACAGACTTTACTAACTACCAATACTTTCATGTTAAGCTTTCAAGTTAGTAAGTATAAACATATTTCTTATTAATTCTCTCACTGAGTAGACTTCTCTTTCAGCTTGTTTGATCCAAATGGTTTTGACCATTCTTAAATAACAGCAATAAGAGAAACAAAGGGATTAATGTGCAGTAGATGCTGAAGGAACAACAGAAGGTGAGAAATAAGAAACAAAATATTTGCAGCATCCATTGCAAGTAACACTGTGCAGAAATTTATGTGGAAACACTGCAAAAAATAATCTAAGCAAAAGCACTGCTTGATCTCACCACCCAATCTATACCAGACTACAGTCTGGAAACCCAGTTTACACTCAGCTTAATGAAACTGAGACCATCCTCAGCATTACTATTATGGACAGAATGGAGATCTGTGTTATAAGGCCCTACACAACAAAAAGCCTGCCAGGTAGAAATAAATTCTGTGATACCTGGGACACTGTAGCATGCTATCAGTCAGCAGTATAAGAATTTGCTGCAGACCTGGCTCCAACAACCTCTAGATATCGATCCTGTGGGTAGGACTCATCACCCTTAAATTTAGTCACCAAAAAAGTTAGGTATGTACTCTAAGCCAGATGTCTAGACTCTCTTGACAAGTGATGGAGAAAGACAGGTATCACAGGAAGGCAATTTATCCTAACCTATGATGGGTGTCTCAGGTGGAATGAATCAACCAGTGGAACTGTTTCTCTCCATTGAACTGAAGATGGAAATCAGAAGAGTAACTTAGTCTAGACATCTAACTTTAGGATGACTGAGAGTCAGGGAAACGAATCCAACTCTATCTCTCTATTTACCACATCACCAGGCACTACTCTATGTGAATAAAGTGTATTTGTAAGCAAACCTTGGACTTGGGACTTGCTTTAAATCCCATGTAGCATTGGAAACCACAAGTTTCTCCCAAAGCAGCTTGTCTATTAACACTGACATAATGAGCTTGTGCTTTTAATGTACACTGCCAATTGCTGATGCTGTTTCCTACAGAACTGGCTGACTTGAAGCTCTGCTACACAGCAGTAAATCAAACCAGCAGAAATTCTTAATCATCCTGTTCAAAGCACTCATTAAGAATTTTGTCATGAATAACAAATCTCACCCATCAGTCTTTTAACCAAATGATATATTTCATATACATTGAAAAGATTAGTGACAAGAGAAAAAAATAGCAGTGATACCTACTTGCCCAAGAGTGCATTCCATGCCGCCAAGAAAATCTGCCTCCTTCAGGCCATTGTGATTGCTGCTAATGTCATGGACTTCAAACCTCAACCGCTGTACCTCTTCAAAATAGAAGTCCACTGTGAACAGCTTGGAGAAGACGGGATTTATACAGGTTCGAATCACTTCTGTCCTGTCAACCTGCCAAATGGAAAAGAGGTCGATGAGTGGCTTCTCTTTCTAGCAGTGATGGACTATAATGAGTCCTTCAAACACAGTTTTGCTCAGTTATCAGGACTGACAGCTGTGATCATGACCACAGACACCACCATTTGTATGGGCAGCCATAGCTGCCTTTTCTGTGTAGGGCTGGCCTTGCGCACAAGGCAAGGCCAACTTCCCTTGCCTCTCCCTTCTAGCACATCTTTGGAAGGTCTTGGTAGGAACGCAAGGCACAGCGTGCAGACTCCTTTGCAGGGTGAAAATGACTGCCCCAGCTAGGTGTATGAGATCAGACAGAAGGCAGAGCCAGTTACTGAGCACAGGCAAAGGAACTGTCTTGTGCTGGCTGTGTTGCTCCAACCATTGCTGGTGAGACAATTCTAGGGAGCTCATAATGGCAGCTTTTAGTGAAGCAATGTTTCGATATTAAATCAGAAGGAGAGCATGCAATCGACAGAGAAAGGCTGAGAGAGATCCAGCCACAGTCAGCTGGAAGATTTCATGAAAATACAGAACTCAGCGGAGACAATAGCACAGAGTCTGAAAAGTAAATATTCACATAAAACCATCTACAAAACAATTCAGGTGTGATCAACAGAACTCCACTAAGGATGAATTTTGCCAGTCAGAAAAGGAGAGAAAAATCTTATAAATGCTATAAGGATGCATATAAGTATGAACTAAATCCCTACAAGACTTGTTGCTTCACCAAGCTGGTCTTATTTTCTTATTGGAACCATTTAATAACAAATGAGACAAACAATCAAATATGATAGAGTTATCATGCCTCAGCAAGTTATCCCCTTTCACTTTAATCACAGTAATTGAGCCAAGACGTTTTTAGCGCAACTAAGACAACTGAAGCTGGCATACCTCACTTTGGCTTGGAGATGACTTGCCACATACAGTCTGCTGGTCTATTATTGGATGGCCAAATCTTCTCTACCTGGTCATAATTTGATCACTTTGGAGAATATATTCATATCTTTAGATGTCATTAATTTTACTTAACAAAGGTAATAACAACCTTTAGCTCCTTCCCTACTGCTAAGCAACTTTTAGCTCAGCATATATACTCAAAGAACCTCCTGGTCACAGCGATATTTCTGCACTTAGATTTAGCAGAGGTATCATGGGAGACAATGAGAAATTTCCTTTCACTCTGTGAAAAATATAGTCTGGGTTTCTCCTAAGTGGTCATTGCAAACAACAGTGACAGAGTGGTATGGGATAACTTGCTCTGTTATTATCTAGGGATAATAACTGTGAAATTAACTACAGAATAAGTACAGAATTTACATCTCCAGCAGTGCCAATCCATCACTACAGAAGAGCAGCAGAGCGATAGAGTTTTATCAAACTAAGTGGAAAAGCAAGCAAAACCCCAAGAAATCACTCATTTTTGACAACTTGCATGACTAAGGATTAGAGAACTAGATAGATAGCAAACAACTTTTCATAAAAATATATCAATTTTTCTACTTCGTCACGTAACATTACAGGAATCTGATGCATTATATGCTGCTTACTACTACCTCCAAGCCTTGCAACTGCTGAAGAAACACTAATGAATCTACATTTTTAATTCCTAAAAAAAAGTGCTCACTGGGTGTTTTCCAGTTCTCTTAAAATACAGTACTTGGGTTTCCTATTTTTGAAGTAGGGCTTTGCTACTTTTCATTATGATGCGTTACTGGTGACAGCAAAAGCAATGGAGCAATTTCCTTTTTCTCAGTCTCTTTGCTTTGGTACAAAGCAAAAACAAAACCCTGATAATTCTATAAGATTAAAAGAATTGATCCTAAAATGAAGGAGGTCTTGGGCACATCAGTCACAAGACAGGAGGTGGTTGGTGTGCCATGGAACGGACAAATCAAATTGCTCAGAGGAAGAGTGATGAGATCCTTTGATGATTCCTGATCAGGAGCATCTGTTGTACAAAAAATGACAGCCACTTGCTTCACTTTTCAGAGTTTATAACACATTAGCCTTGCTAGTAGTTATCGGCAAGGACACAAAGAGTCAAGTAAATCAAAAGTGGGAAAAAAAATCACCAGTTCCTGGTAGCAGAGATTTATTTTAGTGCTCATGAGAGGTGTCAGATTGACAGCTCTAACAGCTGAAATCCTTTAGTTAATCATCAAACAGGTGCTACCAGTCATCAAACAGATGCAAACCAGTGCTACCAGTGCTGTCTCCTCACACAGCTGTGTCAACGTGCTCTATGACAAAACCATCACATAAAGGAAAGCAGCTTTACTTACAAGTTCAGTTCTTAATCTCTTTGCTTAGACTAGGCAAAAACGATGGATCTGATAACAATGATACAAAGCATAATAAGAATAATGTAAGTGGGAAAGGATTTTAGATACCTTACTTCAGATGCTAAGACTATTTCAAAATTTTTTTGAATCTCTACTTGGTATTAAAGTGGCTTGAATTCTCTCTAACTGATACAACATGAAATATTCACTACTTCAGACGTCCAGTCAGTTGAATGGGATGTCCTGTGATCCCTTCTAAGTGGAAAGTGATTTGATTCATTTGCAAAAGAGCAGTCATTTCATGAAACAGTGAAGCAAGAGATCCCACAATTAAAACATTTAAATGATCTGTTTTAAACTTTTCTGTATAACCACTGTAATCTCCTAAATGCATTCCTTGTAGGCGTATAAAATGCTAATTTAAGGGCAACCAAATCATTTAAATTGTTTAACTGGTAAGGCAGCTCTCCTCAGGCAGTAACTGGAGTTTTTCTGTCATTGTTTCTCCTCATCTCTGGCACGCTACTGCTGGGATGTGGGGAAACAGCTCTCCACTGTGAAATGCAGATTTACACTTATGCTCAACACAGGTTAAATATGTGACTGCTCAATGGAGTGAAGTGCCTGAACAGGGAGGCACGAGTCTGGACAAAGTGACATTAAGAATTTCAGTCTCGCATAGCGGTAGGACACTGTTTGCTTTTTCCAGCCTGTGACTGACTGACAACCTTCCCTTGACGGACGCTGTACTGAAATAAAGCCATCCCACTGAATTTCCCCAGTCTTCCCATATTATTGAGATGATATATCAAGCTCGCATGTCAGAGTATTGGATTACGTGAGAAAAATCTGTATCAAAAGAAGCAATGCCAACAGCTCCACAGTGATAGAAAATTCTTCATGCCTCTCTCAGCAGCAAGCAGCATACAACAGCATTAAGCCCTATTAGTCCACCCTGTTCCCAGTCTGCTTTGTCAGCAGTATTTCACAGACACTCTATGCTTTGCCTAGAAAGTCTAACACAGACCTTAGCACAGGAAGTCCGGCTCCATTCCCTCGCTTTGACTACTGTGCTGCAGGGCTGAGCTCCAGTAGCCAGCTGGTATGATTCATGCTAGAGAAGCAAGGGTAAGCACAGCAACTCAGTAAATTCACTAAAGTGAAATCTGGAGATATGCTTCTGAGAGATATGCTAACCCTGAGCACAAGTCCAGTTGACAAGACATCAACCAGCAGCTGACAAAACATCGCCTGCATGCCAAAATAGAATGACGAACACCACCAACCATACCAAATTTACATTACTTTTGCTGAAGAGAGCTCTTAAGTCCAACAATAGGATGCTACAAACAAGCAGCACTTAAAACTTTTTATCTTGTTACAGAGAACACCGAACTCTTGGGCAACCTAACCCTGAGGGCAGGTGGATTTCTCAGGACACAGACAAGGGTCATGCCCACAGCTTTAGGATTTGTTGACACCTGACATTTGAGCCATCTGCTATTTCTGGACTTTGCTGGAACAAGGAATTTCTCCCATTCATTAAAGCAGGATGATTTTTCAGAAGAAAGAATGGACAGCCACCTCCACTTTTGAGCTGTGTCATCAGCTAAAACTGACCTTAAGTGCTTCAGCTGCCACCAGGATCTGAACATCTGCTTCGTGGTACAGCTTTAGCAGCACATTCCCTTCAAGGACAATTTATACAGAAGAAAAGGACTTGCATATTTCCCTCCCGGGTTGGACTCATGCTGCTTTCCCTCTTCATCTCCTTAGGCCCTTGTCACTCCACAGAAGGCAGCACCCTGCTGACTAGCTAGGATTACTTGGCAGGCCCATCTGGATGCAGCCACCCTGTGAGCTTCCCCTTAGGGAACTGTGAATGACATACAAACACCAAAGTAGGCCTCCACAGCATAAAGCTCCATCTCAGTAGAATGAACTAAAATATTGATAAGGACTTCTAGGACCATAAGACCTTTTCCTACCCCAAACTTTGGAGGTTTGATAAGGTTATTGCAGGCATTCCAGCCAACAGAATCAAACAGGCATCCCTAACCTTCTTACTATTTCTTCTCTGTTTCTTCAGGTTAATCTTATCTACTTCACCAGGCTTTGCTTTGGGCCTTCTGAATCCTCCCATCAAATCCAGAGGAAGCTGGAAGCTAGGTCTGAAAGCTTTCTCTCAGTCTTATCTGCTGTGGATGGACAGTTAGCAGAAGAGTTTACCTGGTTTCCCATCTACCCACCATCACTGCTGAAGAACTACAAAACTGCCTTTGCAGTCAGACAACATCAAATGAAAGACAGCTCAAAGGAAAGATGAACAAATAATAAAATTCAGGCTTCTCTTGCTGTCTGCATCTTGTTGTGGTTTAATCCGGCCAGCAGCTAAACACCACACAGCCGTTCACTCACCATTCCCCCTCCCTCTCTGGGATGGGGGAGAGAAATGGGAAAGTGAAGCCTGTGAGTTGAGATAAAGACAGTTTATTAAGACAGGGAAATAATAATAATAATAATAACGTGTACAAAACAAGTGATGCACAATGCAATTGCTCACCACCCGTTGACCGATGCCCAGCCCAACCCCGAGCAGCCGGCCCCCCACCCCAGCCAGCCACCCCTACCTATTGTTCAGCATGATGCCATAAGGTATGGAATACCCCTTTGGCCAGTTTGGGTCAGCTGTCCTGGGTCTGTCCCCTCCCAGCTCTTGCTGCACCCCCAGCCTGCCCGCTGGCAGGACAGAGCGAGGAGCTGAAAAGTCCTTGGCTTGGTGTAAGCATTGCTCTGCAACAATTAAAACATCAGCATGTTATCAGCACTCTTCTCATCCTAATCCAAAACATAGCACCCTCCCAGCTACTAGGAGGAAAATTAACTCTGTCCTAACTGAAACCAGGACAATCTTTTCCTCTGTAAGCTACAGAAAAGCAGTGAGCTCTTTAAGACTGTGATAAACTTGGTAACTTCAGTGAGGAAAAAATTCTTCATCCTAGCTATAATTTCACTGATGGAAGTAGTGCAGTGGTTAAAGTACAGGCTGAGGATCTCCTCTACATTTTCTACCTTCAGTTGAAAACTGAAGTAAAGGAGAAAAAGCCAACCTTAGAGGATTTTTTATCTTTATTTTTAATTTTTTCTATCAAAATTAGATGAAGTATAAGCTATTATATACACAAGGATGAGCAAGGATCAGGCAGAAGTTCACTCTGGTGAAGTTCACCTGGCATCTAAGGCTTAAAAATGACCATAAACACAGCTTTCCTATTGTGCCCTTGGGAACCAAGGAAATAGGGAGTTATCTAAGACGTGGAGCTCTGTGCCTCAAGGCTCTGCGTGAGCATTTAGCACAGGTCAGCTCTGTGGAGGACTCACTCATCCTGGACAGATAGAGTGGAGAACAAATAGATACCAGTTATTTCTTGTAAACACATGACTAGGACAACCCCCCCCTCCCCCAAATTTTAAGTGGATGTTACTTGATATCTTTGAGGTATCAACTTTGAGCAGCCAAGAGTCAAAGGGCTGTGGAGAATTCATTGTATTCTCATCAAAAGAAGATTGTGAAATTTTGATCACTCATGAAAATGCATGTGAATGCTATAGCTGGTAATGATATGGCTGCCTAATGAGCTAGCAAAAATCTTTGGCCTACAGAACCATGATCTTAAAACTTATTCTTGTCTTGCATTTCCTTTGGTGTTTTTTCTTAATTAAAAAAATAATAACCCACACAGTCGAAAAGCCATAAACATGTAAATTCCACTAGAGCATGGGTGCAACTATTTAGCCAAAGCACACTCTGTGGCTGTTATTTCAGCAAGTTCTTAGACCAAAAATTGAATTTACTGTTCCCCACACATTTTCTAGACCACCAAGGGAAAAACAAGAGGCTGTATTTTCAGTAAAAGCCATTATAAAATGCTGATTAAATCCAGAAAAATCACATTTGTCAGCTGAGATGACAAAATGTACAGAGGTGAAGGGGTAGCATTATTTTTAGGTCATCTGAATTTTAACAAGACTGAAAATTTCCATGATACAGTACCTTACATGAAAATTTGATATCAAGCAGAAAGCAATTTACACTTTCCTTGGCAGCTCCTGAGGATATTATTAATATTTTTTTATTATTATTAACATCACTTTTGCACCATCACATCTCTATTCCAAAAACAAAAAGTCATCTCAAAGGTCGCTATAACTTCTAGCCCTTGTTTTCAATTTAATTGATATTTGAAAACAGTGAAAAGAAACCAGCGGACCTTTAACTCTTTTTAGGTGATGGAGCTCAAAGCTAAGGAAAATCCTGACAACATTGGCAAAATGCTTTTGGCCACAGATTGGCTGGAAGAGAGGCATTTAACATGAATGGTCTGGAAATTATCTGCAAGTATTTTATTTTATTTATGTGATATAAATACTAGATAGCTTGTAAACCTCCCGGTTATGACCCCAAAGGCACTGGAAAAACTAAGACATAGGAACAGCCCAGGCCTCAGGGGGCTCCAGTCCCTGAGATGATAGCGAAGAAGCAGCATTACTTCTTATTTGGAAAGTTCTTTGTTAAGGAAGCCCATTTCTCTGTTCATAGCCAATAACTGCCCTCTGCGTAATTCCTTATCTTTCTTCATTACTTTTTATTGTTCTTAACCAGGAAACTGAGATAATTAATAATGTATATTATGTACAAACTCTTTGAGAAATTCCTAGATGGATTTTGCTTTATGAAATCATAGCTTTGAAAAGAAAAGAGAAATGTCACTGTTTACAACTGCTTGCATACATTTTTTTCTCATCCACTCAGAAACAAAATAATAACTACAATAGCTTGGAGGCATGCAATATTGAACTAGAGGATCTATACTGATGTATGGAAGACTACAAGCCAGTATAGATTTCAGAGTCTCAGCTGAGCAACCTCAAACTCTGAAGTCTATAAAACCTGTAAAACAATGTGGAATGTGCAGTGCTAACAACCAGTTAATGTTATTCAAGAGCTGAACACAGAGATAATTTCAAGAGGGATGGGAGTGATGCTACCCAGCATGAAAAAAAGCAAGACCTAAACTGGTTGGGAGCCCTTGGGCTAAGGGAATCTCCAATTTTCTGGAATAAAAGAGATCTCTGGGTAGGCTACAAAAGTCCACTTTCTAGGAATTATCATTGACCTCCTTGGTATGTCTGAGCTTTCTAGGTTGCATGAAAACTGGAAAGTACAATGGTCTCTTTGTTCTTCAGAAAATCTGATATAGGAGATAAAAAGCTAGCATTCACCTAATACATTCATGAATATTCACACCTACTCTGAAGGCTGTACGTACCTAATTTTAGTTTATGGAGTTAAAGGATGCTAAAGGCTTTTCATCCTGCTGTCACAAATCCCAAGTCTGGGCCACAGCAATGATTTTTAGTCACTGTATGGAGCGCAATGAAAGCAAACTAATTAAAATTGTTGCTGCATTGGGAGACTTTCATGTAATCCCCCTGGATCTTTGACTGCTTTCATGATAACATTTCTGATTGGACTCCATCTGCATTTGTCAGTCCTGGGATTCCTGTTCTGCCATGGTTCTTCAACAGCTTCAGTTGGATTAGGTTGATACAGTCTGGGTAGATTGTGACCCACTATTTCCTACCATCAATATTTAAAAATTACCCTTCCAAGTAATAATAATAAAAAATAAAAATAAAATAAAAAAACAGCAACAAAGTATTTTTAACACCACCTTCAAATATTAAATATTAACATAAGTAAAGCTAATTAACATTATATTGATTTTAAGAAAAATATTAAAATGTTAAAATGTTTAAAATATTAAAAACACTTAAAATATTAAAAAGATGAAATGCCTTGTAAGACAAAAGGACTAGAAGGCTAATTTGTCCTAGGACTAAAATGAAAATTATCCAACATATACACATAGTAATCAACTATGCAAAGCACATGTGGTTAACGCAGGGATAAGTCATAATTGCGGTGTACCAATAGGTATGTAGATGATTAGTTGGTAACCATCTTTCACTTTTCCAGTGAAAGTTTCATAGGAGCATGAACTTAGTTTAAACAATAATTTTTGCTCGCCACATAGTTTTGGTGAAACTTTGGCCCAGAAAAATTTGAAAATAACTCAGCTACTGTTCCTGGACATCAGAGATTCAGACCAAGGTCTCTGCTATGTTTGATTCAGACCAGAAATGCTAACTTTTATCCCTTCTCTCACAAGTGACCACCTTAATCATGAGGCTTTTCTGTGTGGTTTCCCTCTTTGTTCTGTTCTTGTGCGTTGCAATTTTCATTTGCATCCTGTGATTTAGGATTTGGCATAAGACATGGAAGAGCAAAGAAATCCAGCTCTGAAATTTTACCTAAGGACAAACTTAAGTGTAGCAGCTTCTCTGAGCCTAATTGCAGAACATTTTCAGTATGTAAAATCTGTAAAACATTAAGCTTTTTCTGTCTGTTGACCTTGGGTTATAAATGACAATACTTCTTGCATTAGCTGCTGCACTGTGAACATTCCAACCAGTTTTGAAGAGCCAGTTAAAGAACATTTCAGTGAACCTGAAAAGCATGGTATCTCTTTAGAGTATATCATTAACTCAGTGTAAATTAAGGTTGTTCCAATGAACAATGATTAAGTGGACAGAACACTGAAAGGACCATGATAACTTAGCAAGATGGTAATAACTGGCTTTTCCAGAAGACTTTTTACATTTTGTTGCATTTAACATGGAAACACCTGTAATTTTGAACTTTTATGTGTAACATCCTGAGCCCTGGTAAAGATCAGAAGAACAAATCTGAAGAGAGAATGTCACTTTAGGTATTCAGAAAAGACTTGGGCAACTTCTTCATGAGATTGTGAATTTCCTGTAAAACAGCATAAGGATTCTGTCCTTCCTTGAGCCAAGGCAGAAGCTTGAAGCCTCCAGGAGTGGCTTCCCCCAGGTGCTCAGGCATCTCTGGTCTCTCAGACCCTGTTAGCATTGCCCTGCTAAGGCTTATGTAAGGGGATTGTGCAAGCCCTTTCAGCAGTATGACTGCTTAAACCATGAACTGTCCTCATAATTAGCTAAAAGCTGTCAGACAGAGATAACGAAACACCCTCATGGAGGTCCAAAAATTTAGGCTTACATTTCCAAACAACTAGTTGCTTTAAAGCCTTCACTTTTACAACAACGATCAGTATTTTACTTAATTTGAGGTACATGAAATAATTTGTAGTGTAATATCAGTCTGTTGAGATGGAACTGGCACTCCCCAAAGAGAGCTACTGCTTAGTGTAAATGCTATACCAGAACTTTAATGCTCTTCATCTGCTGTGGGGACACTTTCATATAGGAGCCTCTGCTGTCATCACAGTGTCAGTAACAGGTGATTTTCCAAGAGCTGCCCAAAGAACCCTCCCTGTCTATCTCTGAAATCATTTGTTCCCACTTCAGAAGTGTTTTGGGCAGACTTCTGTTAAATGTGAATTACCACTGTCCCTCTGGTTTTAATGCTGTCTGCCAAATATGGCAAATTACTATAGCTCAAGAGCTACCTTTCTGTATTAACACCCATCTTAAATGGATACACATGACTTAAAGTCAAAGTCCACGAGACTCCAGCTGGTCTGCTTGAGTTTTCATCTACTGAAACCGCACTTGTAATGCTTCAAGTTTGCTTATGTCAGTGCACAGTCTTGACAGAGATATAAACATATAGACACAATTGATTCTATGATTTAAATATAAATCTATATAAAAACCAATCTTTCTGTCACCTGGACAAAGTCTACTCCTTGCAGAATGTAAGACCAGAGACATGCAGCAGGAGCAGAAGCTAGGCTGGACAGTACTTCCGTAACAGGGAAAGAGTGGCATCTCTGAGCCCTGGGCTCCCAGCCCCAGTGCCTCCTCTCCTGCTGGCACAGGCTCTCCCATCCCTGTGGGGGTGTCCAGCCATCTCCCTGAGGCTGCCTTTGCACAAGGCCAGCAGCTGCAGGAGACAATATTCCGGAGACCATTCCTTCCAGTGTGACCGTGGCCATGGACTGAGGTGTGTCTAGGAGCTGGCAGCAGTAAGAGAGCTGCACTCTCGCCTGTACCACTTTAGCTCCTGCAGAGTCATTAAATTGAAACAAGCAATGATTATGCTACTCCTGCTAGAGGGTTCAGACAGTAAATGGAATTACTCACGTCAAAGCCCTTTATCTTACTCTGCCCTTTATCTTACTCTGGTAAGGCCTTCAAACCTGTAACAATCATGTAACATTGACAGATCTCCAAACTCTGGAAATAAAGAGTGCTGCTTCTGAGGTAGCCAACACATCCCGACCCAGCCACGAGCACTGCTGAAGGACCTCAGAGATCTCTCGGTGGCAGGAGATACCCACATGCTGTGCTCCCTGCGTATGTAACAAGCACTCGGCAAACGTCAACATGAATGGGTAATGACCTGCATCAGTTCATGGGATAAGGTGCTGAGACCCACTCAAATGCAATTTCATTGGCATAAAAATAAAATAAGTTTTTCATTCAAAACTCTAGAATGCTACCTCAAAGCTGAGCCCTGAAGCCTGGATCCTAAATCTTCCTTTACATTATATTCCACATACAGACCAGATGTTCAAATACTGTGAAAATTGCCATTTATTATTGCCCAACCTTCTTTTTAGGTCTAGTGTTTCAGTTCAATCTTCTTTCCATTAGCATGTCCCTACAGACGTGGACTTGTTGTAGAGGACAAGACTGGTTCTTCAAAGTAGCAACAAAAATATTTATATATCATACCATTTAGCTTCACTTTCTATTAGCCATAGAATGCCAGCAGGCAGTGCGGTGCCTGACAGGGGGCTGAAAGTCAGTGCATTATGCAGCCATTTGAAAGCTCATTTTCAGCCATATATTCTCCACACAGTTTCCCCTCACTTAGAAAGTGAGCCCTGGGAATACAGGTCTTCACTGACAGTTTCAATTTCATTGTTACCCCATTGCTCATTTTCAGTCTGCTGGTAGGGAGATACAAAGTTTTGTTGGTTATTTTTGTGCAAGAAGGGACAGCTTTTTATCAAGGAATGTATGCATTGCTTTTCCCAATAGATATGGTATTTTAATGTTTCCTGATCAGCTAAATTTTAAGTTCTTTAGTTTCAAAGTAAATTTTGATTAGTGTGTATATATATATATATTGATTCCCAATGCAATGCAGGACCCTTGCCTGAATAACAGCAACAAAAAATGCTACAACATGACTTGTTCAGAGAATATAATTTAAAATCTGCCTGGTATCTGAAAGTCTCTCTCTCTCTCTCTTTTTTTTTTTTTTTTTTTCCAAATGCCATTGTTAGGGAGTCCTCAGTTCATTGCCAGAACATTGTGGCACACAACTGGACTCTGCTGCAGTGTTGGGCTACAAAGAAATGAATTAAAACGTACTCCAATCTGGATGCAAAGTATTTATTTGCTAATTCCACCTTTCATTATACCAAAACTGGGTTCCAGAATTAATTTACAGTATTGCCACCTTTAGGTACTTGCACCCTGGGCAAATGGTTTCCACAGCAATTAAATACATGTTTCTTCTTCACTTGCTGTCTTGGAGAGGAAGAGATTTACTAGAATTTCGGCAACTGTGTGTAGTGCCAGCACATTCATACAGAAGTGCAGATGCTCACTGCTGTTGAGCAGTAATTAAGCCTGCAAAGAGGCCTTTAGAAGAGCATGTGACTGCCCAAGATTGGCCAGAAGGACAGAAATCTGGCATCATAGCATTTCTCATGAAATTGCAGGTAACTGAGGACAGGGCAGAATAAAGCAATGGGAAGATCCTTTGCTCACTGAGTATCATCAGTGGGACTACATTATACCAAGTAGAAAATCTACACTGCTTCAGTAATTTGCTCTTTAATTAACTGACTATAAATAGTGATTTGATAATTTATTTATACTGAGAAAGATCTCCTGCCTCATACACTCAGGTAAGTTAAGCATAACTAATATGGATTCTCATATGGGTTAATGAATTATGTCAATTAATATAGGCCTAGTCAAGTTGTTAGTTTAAGAAATTCATTTGCTAATGAAGTGCTCATAATTAAAGATTTATTAATTAACTTTTAATGTTGCAATTCAACTGCTAAATCAATTATATCACTGAGGTATTAGCAGCAGGAAGGCAATGCACTACTACTAAAGATACACACCGCTTTATCAAGCTTTCCTGAATTCCTACATCAAAAGTAACCATTTAAAAGGTCTATTAAACCAGCTCCTGTCTTCCCACACAACTGGGGAATTTGGACCATGTGCTAGAGTGGCTGCCAAGAAAAATAACAGATTTCTTATGACTCATGTCCATGATAAGTACCTCTCATTCTTTCTTTTCTTTTACACACACATCTTTAAAAAAAAAAAAAAAAAAAAAAAACTTGTCAAGGGGGTTGCCATTTGTTGAGACTATAGCAGCCCAAAGGCCTGAACTGTTACCTAGGAACATTAGTGGAATCCATTCTGTGGGCTATCACACACAAAAAACAGGGCAATAGAATGTAGCATTATTTGTTTTTCAGCCCAAGTACACCCATATGCACATATTCTAGCATGTAATAGTACACAACTAACTGATGAGAAACTGGGAGCTGAGCTGTATTACAGTTCTGCAGAAAGCATCCTATCAGATTCCCAACTCAGAGTTTGTTGGGTTTGCAGAAGTCTTGAAGGATCTCAGTGAGTTCCTGTATTTATTTGGGAATATCTATTTCAAAAAGGTTTCTAAAGAAAACAAAATATTGTAATCAAGCCTGCTGTACTTGCATGCTACCCAAAGATATACAAGCTGAACCTGAGATGACCACAATTTTCTCTTCCCTAAGAATGACCGCAGTCAGGGACCTATTACATACAGGGACCATTGTTTTACTAAATCTGGCTTGCTCACACAACCACTTTGAGCAGCAAGCAGCTTCTTACTCTAACAGCTGTAGGTCCTCCTGGAAAGCATTCTGTCTTTGAGTTGCTCTCAAACAATACGCCTGACATGCCCACATACATCAGACAGACACAGCACATATACGTGTCAATCCCTCTTATGTTCATAGAGATGTATTTATAAAAGTGGTTGGTATATACATAGCTGTGAAGCAGGCACAAATAAGCAGAGCACACCAAATCCAGCCTTTGTATGCTTGTCGGCAACAGCAGGTATGCTAAGCTTTGACTTTTAACTACTGAGCACAAGATTTGATCATAAATGACAAGTGTTAGTGTTGTGGGTACTACCTTTAAGTAAAAGCAGTCCAAGTATCCACTCGTATTTCCTACTATAATATTCTGTATATTGTAAATACATGCTTATTGGTGGTATAAGTTATACAAACCCCATAATGATTCAATATTATGCTAATGATTGTATCACTCTAGAGTTGGAATTTGCAAGGTAGTTGGGAGCCTAAATCCTACAAGTCCCTCAAAAGTTTTAACACTGTGTTATTTGAGACCATAAGGACAGAAATATTAGGAAGTCCCCTTTGTGCACAGCAGAGTTTTGAATTCAGAAGGGAGGTTTTCTTAATCTGTGATATATATTCTTCAGCAGGTGATTTTCTACTTTATCAGGTGCCTTACCAGATACAAGGCAACACAGAATTATGTCATTTCTTAGGAAAATAACTGAATGTCTTCAAAAATTCATTGGCTGTAAAGGAAAAAAACAATTCAGCACTTATGCCTGCATTTGCAAGAGCACCCTAATTATATCAATTAATTAAATACATCATTCCATTCCAGAGGGTATTTTCATTATTTTTCATTCAAGAGAGAAGATTCTAACATTATTCAGTTTTTACAGTGCTTCCTCCAATTTTTTTCCCCCAAACTTCATTTTACTACCAAGTCATTATAATTAAACAATTTCCCATCTCTGCAGGCTCTCCCTTTATTTCCTAACTAATCTCATTGTCCTTCAGATCCTGTCACTCAGAGCTATTATTTCTTCCTGCTTTATAGCACAGACTTCAGATGTGCCATACAGAGGCAAATCAGGCCCCAGACCAGCAACAAGCTAATTAAACCTTTACTTACTAACTCAGTCTGAAAAGGTGGTAATAATTCCGTGGCTCAAAGAAAACTCACTTCAAGGCTTTCCTTTCTTATTTAGGTGGTAAGCTTAAGAAAATACAGGTCTAATAGCATGAAGAGATGAACCTAAGACAAGGTATATTCAATCAAGGTGAAATTATACCTTCCAATTTCTTTCTTCATCCCCTTACATTACTGCACACAATAAGGGAAAGGGAGTTGGGGATTTACACACCAAGTACAAAGGGTACATAAAAGATCACTGATGACTTCAAAGAAGAGCCATTTCCTGATGCAGAATCTGTATATTCCACAATGAGACAGTTCAGCCCCGGCACTATATGGTTTTAACTTACTGCTGAACAGCCAACAGCATACAGAGCACACAGTCCTGCAAAAGGTAACCCCAAGGTTGTCCACAGCCCTCACACTTCCCCTTCCCCTGGCTGCAAAGCAACCTGCCTCAGGGGACCAGGGTGATGGAACTCATTTAATTAGTCACTAAGTAATTCATGAGCCACCTTGCCTTTATGCATAGGGTGGGAAAATTAATTTTGCCAACACTGTTGAAAAGCTGTGAGCTGCCTCTGGGATGGAACACATCACTTAGAGACATTTTGGCTAAAATGTCCTGCATTTTGTCCTCTTAAAAAAAAAAAAAAAAAAAAAAAAAAAAAGTCAAATGCAACTAAATATGAAAAAATATTTTCCTGTCAAAAGAGGCTGCCGTACTCAAATCACAAAGAAATACTACATTTGGCAGTAAGGTTCTCCATGCTTCACCTTTCAGTGAAACTCAACCTGCAATAAGCCAAAGAAAGCTCTAAATGGATTTCAGTTCTCTCATGGTGTATCTGAGGTCTTTGCATGATGCCAGTAATTTTGAAGTCAATAAAACTCTAATATGCATTTTCATGTCTTGCTAAACAATGGAAATGGAAAACAATGGAAATCAGTAGCACTGCTATTATGTATCTGCATTGTGAAATGCGTTCAAGGTTTTTGCTTAAAACAGATGTTTTCTAAACTGGCCTTTCTGCACAGTAATATGCTAATATATTTTAGTCATGCTGTTTTTCAATTGATATATTCAGAAAGCATACCCAATGCTTCCATCCAAAAATAATTTCAATACCTGCTCTCAACATATCCCTTCTAAAATTCCGATTGACAAGCCTTCTTTTCAATATCTTCTCTGTGCATCATGGCATTTTTGAAGTGAAAATGAGAACTGTAAATAATGCTGGATGGAAGTTTAACTTTAGACCTAGACGACTAAAGAAAATTGTTACTGTTTTGAAGGTTAAAGCAGAAGAGGAAACACATTCTTGCATTCTCTTCCCATTTAGAAGAGATTTACAGCAATACACTTATGCATCTTCAGTGAGATGTGCTCTTGTGAATAGCTCCACCAGGCTACCACCTACCTAAGCAAGACTGGCATTATGTACTCTCATGTACAGTACAGCAGAACCTTTAGCACCTTCCAAGGATTAACAAAGTAAAAAATAATAATAATAATAATAATAAAATCTCTCCCTGTAGTGATCAAATATGAGAGTAATCTTGGCTGTACCACACAGTGGAAAACAGGAGCAGCATGGAGGACACAGCTTGCATATATCCTAACAGTATTGTCTCTGCTTAGATATCAGCGACAGAGCCCTGATAATCATTCGAACAATGATTCTGTCCCTGATGGTGCACTGGTAGATTGCTGCATGTGTGTGAGAAGTCCTGTTTGTAATCGCTTCCCTCTCAGTCTGTTGTGTGCTTGGAGCTCCAGCTGCCAACCCTGAAACACACTTAAACATAGCACACTGAACGACTTGCTCCAACGTGGCACTTCAGCTGAGGTCGTTGAGCCGAGTCTCCTTGCATACTGAGATACAAGTACAGGATCCACATGCTGCTAGGCTGAAGCAACAGCATTAATGGTCTAGCAGAGTGGCATACCGTGAAATGAGGAGAAGACAGGTGAGTAGCTAGTATAGCTAGAGAGGAATAAAGGCTAGGAAAAGTGACAACAGAAAGATGAAGCTCCCACGATAAAATCTGGAGTGAAACATTGTTCATCCTGCTATCTTATTACCTTTCTGGTAGAATAAAAAGGCAGTGGTATGAAAGAAAAATTGTCATGGACATACACTGCTCTCTTCAGCTTCAAATAGAGAGAACCAGGTGAAGCTGATAACAACCATGATAAAACACATGTCAATATTGAGATATATGAGAGATGCAACTCATCTTCAAACAATCTGCATCTCCAGAAGGCCAATTTGTTTTGCATTAAGAGCTACCCTTTCTAATAAATTTCTGCTCTCCTTTTTTTGATAGGACAATGCTTTTATTTCATCGGAAGAAAGCAGCTCAAGGAGAATGCCTATTTTATCCAGTCATGTTGAAAAACGTGAAGAAAACAGTACAATCAATTAATTATTCACTGAGATTGAGACACCTGGTCTTTACCCTTCTATTTGTCTACTTCAATTTTCTACCTTAGCTTTTATTTTATAGGTACTAAAGGATGGTTTCACATTCCTCCCAGTTTGAAAGTTTTATTTTGTCTGTAACATCACTTGCTGCATTTGTACAAATGAAATCTCTTAGGACTAAATGTATTAAACAATGGCCTTTTATTTCAGGCATCTTTGATTCAGGGCCCATTCACTGAGTTATATGCAGTCTGATTTTTAGGGCTGCAGAGCTCCCAGAGCTCCAACTGATTCCAGAGAGGATTGCAAGTGCTCAGCACTTTTGAAGGTCACATCCAAACCAGTGAATAGCAGAACAGCCACAACCCACCTTGGAGGTTTCCTGCAAGAGCATTCGGCACCTCCACGGTGTGGGAGCAGAGAGGAAACACAAGCAAAGAGGGTTGCATGGAATTTATCCTGGGAGTTGCACAAATTTCTGCTGCAAAATTGCTGAGAGATGATGGGAGGAAGGTAGGCCAGGGAATTAGTAAATGCATGACAAACTTAATTGCAATAATCTTTTCCATTCTTTCCAGTGTCACCAATGCTCTTGATTTTGCTGCGAGTTTTTGGCACCTCTTATGAGGATCCCAAACAACAAAACACCACTTTTTCTTAAAGTTATTTTCTTCATGTTTTTAGAGAAAAAGAAAGAAAGAAAGAAAGAAAGAAAGAAAGAAAGAAAGAAAGAAAGAAAGAAAGAAAGAAAGAAAGAAAGAAAGAAAGAAAGAAAGAAAGAAAGAAAGAAAGAAAGAAAGAAAGAAAGAAAGAAAGAAAGAAGGAAAGAAAGAGAAAGAAAGAAAACATACAGAGAATTATCTAATAAATTGAAAACTGGATGTCAGCAAACAATGAAAAGGAAGGTAACACTTATTTTTCTAAATCTTTTCTAATGATCTTACAAGCTAAAACAGTTGATATGATGGCTTCAAATGTGTGAAGTTGGCATGGTCGACTTCCATACTCCCTTCTATAATGATGTAATTGGTTGGGTCACATGTAGGGAATAAATCCTGGATTTCATTCTTTTAGATTGTGGTATCTGGGGGTTCAGTTTGGCATAAACTGCCAATAAACTGCATCTCACTTGGTCATGTGGCCAACAATATATCTAGGACTATCACAAAACCATCAGTGAAAAATAAAACACAGAGCTAGCAGTCATTACAGATGCTGAGCCCTGCTAATAAATGTTTATGTATTAGGGACTCTCCATTATAATTCAAATGGACTTAATGTTCGCTACCAACAAATTTGCTGGAAATTGCATGCAACCATCAGGATGCCCTTAGTGATTTAATCCATAGCAGTTTGATGGTTAATGAACCCTTTGGAATGCAAATCACTTATCTCAATTTCAGAATCAGTTTTGGTGTTGGGAGCGGCAATCTTCTGCTAATCCAGATCACCATTACAAAAAGCTGTTTCACTCCATTAACAGCATAAAGATATTGCCGAGAAATCGAAGTGTTGATGTAATACACAAAGATCTGTACAGGCTGCTAACAAAACATTTTTAAGGGGCAGGTATGCCACAACACAGAGGCCTGCCCAGAAGAGAACATTTCAGCCATAACCCCACTAAGAATAATGAACTATGATCTTCATGAAGGAAATTGATCTAATTCATCAGGTACAGAGGACCCACAACTCTACAGAATTAGTACAGGTGTATATTTTTGGTTTCTAAAAAAAACACCACACCCTGAATCGAAAATTATAAAACAAGAGACATGACTGATAAATCCAAGCAATCTGCTTCTTCATTGTCTCCCCATCATTCCACTTCAGTCTGTATTTTCTTTCTAATCATAGTCTGTTCAAGGCAAGAACTAGCTCTTCTTAGATATGGTGGGGATGTTCCTATAATCTAATTTAGCAGCAGACTATTTCACCACAGGCAGAGATATGGGAAGATTTCAGGAGGATTTATGTGCAGCTGCACCCATCTCAGCTGATGTGGAAGCGTGTATCAGTGATAATGCAGCCTAAAGCTGTTTAATGCTGCTTCCCTGCTAGTAAACCCAAGCCTGATGTATCAATATTCAGAACCCATGTAAATCCACAATGCAAGAGAGCTGTTCTTCAATCATTGCTCAACTTCTCAGTGTTTATACAAATACTACTAGAATAGGTTTGTTGTTTTCTCCCTCCTTTCTCCCCAATCTCTTATTATTTTTTTCATGCTCTATTTATTGTAGGGATATTATTTTATTGGGTGTACATATTTCAAATCTTCCAGATTTTTTAAGACTCATCAGATACTAAGTTCTCACAGAACAGTAGGCCGTACTACAAGTTTAACCCTGAGTCAGTAAAGCATTTATGCACCTCCTTTCATGTAAGTGCAGGATAAGTCTCCGCAGTTTTAACGGATGACCAGACTGCAAAAAGGTAAGGAAGCACCAAAGTGTTTTGTGAATTGGAGCACTTCATAATACTTTAATTACGTACCAGTGTAACTCTTAAAAATCATTTTTGCTAAGAATTACAATATTGCTGTTTAAACTGCACACAGGTCCTGTTTATTTAGACATTGCTAGGTGAAATTTTAAAAACCTCTCTGAAATGACAAAGACCTAAAATTATCTTAACAGTTTAAATCAAGCTTTGCTTGCAACAGTTATAATTGTGCCTTCAGTTAGTAATGCTACACACGACAGCACAAATATTTTCCTAAATGTTCAACATTATCTAGTCTTATACAAAAGCTTTGCTCTTCCTTCTTTTCAAGCACATACCATCTGGAGGCAAAGCTATCATAGTGAGGCAGAGTGCACGAACCCTGGCTTCAGCAATCCAACTAGTACTATCTGTGAGGAAGGGAAACTCAAGAAGACCTGGGCATCCAAAGTGGTAGCAAGCCTGCTTTTTGTGGCATCTCTTTAAAGGACTGCTGTAAACACACTCAGTTATACAAGAAAAAAATCCACGCAGATAAACCACCACAGATTTCCTGTGCAACAGAAAGTTATGGTTCTCAACATCAGCACCTACTCCACAAAGAGGCAACTGGATTTTGTAATATTTATCTTTAAAGAAAAATAAAAATCTTACCTGTATTCTAAAAACATCGTAACACCCTACACAGAAATAGCAAGATGCAGAATGCCTTTAATCAGCTGTCTTAATCATGAAACCTCAGTGGGCAGTGATTCTATTCCTTTGTCTTCTGCAGGGGACACTTGTAATTTAAAAGCAATTTCTTACTTTAGTGTGGCATGGAATTACTATAAGGAAAAGGTAAAAAAAAAAAATAAAAATCCAAGTAATTACAAGCTGTTCAGAGCATTATCTTGGACTTTTCACCCCTGCAAGATAAACCCATCATACTGTAAACCCAAACTCTTAATATATCACCAGTCTTTTCACAACGTGACACAGCTATGTAAACAGCTAGTCTCAGAAAAAGAATTTAGAAGGACTGGGTCAAGTTATTTTTTAGAAGGTAACTTATGTAAAAAGCTGCAAATGAACATATATTTTGCAGTTTTCCTCAACTGTAAAACCAACCACAGAATGAAAAGAAAGAAAGAAAGAAAGAAAGAAAGAAAGAAAGAAAGAAAGAAAAACATTTATAGAAGTTTCTGGAGTGTTTTTGGTTGGTTGGTTGGTTGGTTTGGTCATGCTACTCAGTTGCTGAGATGTTCCTGGGTTAAAAACTAAAATCCAAATTTTGCTGGTAATGCTTGGATCATGTATGCACTAGGGAAAACTGCAGAAGGTCTGTCCACTCCAGTATTCCAAATTTAAATTTGAACTGTGTTTAAATTCCAGTTTCTGTGGATAGATGTCACTTACGGGATTGCTATGGTAAATCATCCAGAAGCTTGAGACTCAGAGGAAAGGGACCACTGATGGTACCTGTACAGATGTACTCCCTACAGTAAACAAGGAAAATGAGAAACCAATAATGTTCCCATGTTAGATACCATGTAGTTTCTTTTAAGAGTATATTTGCTTCTTTAGTTACCTATGGAGACAGTGATACCACAAACAGCATGGAAGAAAGCTGCCAGAAGATCTGAAGGGGGCAAAAAGATGAGAATGTACTGCTGGTTTATGATGGTGGCAGACTATTTGCTGTCTACTGTAGTAACAATCTGAAATTCCAAATCTTTCTGAAAATCCACTGCTCATCTTACAAGCCTGTTTGAAGTCTTTGTGATATATTTTGAAGGGCAAAATATTCTCACATGACGCATTTCGTTACAAGACGTGGGAGTTATTTCAAGGTGGTATAAAGTGACATGGGAGGCCTGTCAGGTGGCATATGGAAAATTTAAACAGCGTGTGCAGGAGTGTGCATATGGTTAAGAGGCTCTCAGCAGCACTAGGAGAAGTGGCCAATAAACAAGCAAGATGATATCTCTGAGTTGGTGACACTGCACTGATCAGTTACAAGAAAAGACTTGTTGGACCTGGCTTTATGTTCATCCTGTGACAAACAGAAGGAAAAAAAAAAAAAAAAAAAAAAAAAGCATCAGGTTCATACAGTGCTCACTTGTTCACAGCAGATGTACATCACAACAGAATTTAGTGAGTGTGTGTCCAGTCTAGCATGTGTTCTCCAGCAAATACAGACTTGCTTGCTTAAAGAATAAAGGTGCTTTTCAAACTGGATTTGACAGTGTTTCATAAAACTCCTGAAGAGCAGGGAGGCTGAACGTTCTCCTCCCGAGCACTAAACAACTACCCACACCTTCTGTCAAGTACATCTGTTATTGCCAACCGTATCGTCAACACCTCTATTTACAACTTAACACATTTTCAGTTCACATCATTTTCAAATTGTGTGCACACACTACTATCCCCACCTGCTTCCCTAAAACCCAACCGCATGCGTTTCACGGAGGAGTTTCATGTTAAACAGAGAAACAGATTCTTGGGCAGCCTGTCATGGAGGCCACAAAGACCTGGCTCCTTTACCTGTGCTCCAAGCTGGATAGCCATAAACCAGCTCTTGTCAAGAAGGTACCTTAAGCCTCTGACAGACAAATGCTGAGAAGCTATACAAAAATAAGCATTAGCTGGTGTTGGTCCCATTTCCTGTACCTTTCTCCAACATTGGTCCTAGGAGACAAGCAGCTGAGCTAGGGAAACCTTTGGTCAGAGACTGGTCTTTTTCTTTTTTTTTTTTTTAGGATCTGTGTGGAAGCATGTCCCATCAAATCCTGACTGCTCTACAGGTCTTGGGCAGCCCAGAGACAGAAGGATGCAGACCAACACTAGGGAGGAAGGCTGTATGCCCCATCCCTCTAAGCTGCAGACCTTAGAGTGAACACACTTCCACCACAGGCTTAGGTACTTGTCACACCGAAAAACAATGGAGAGGAGTCAGAAGCAACAGAAGAGCTGCTGGAAATCCAAACTAAATATGTTTCCATGTCCATATGTCTTTAGATTTTCACACATATAGAATCTGCTCTGAAATCTGTTCTCCTGAACAACTGCTAACAGAAGTGGCATTAGCCATCCAATAAAACACTTGCTAATTATACACACTGTTTACCAACATTGCATCCAAACATTGATACTTTCTTCCCATTTTTTTCTTTATGTTTGGAGCATCCTATTGCCTGGATGCACATGTACTTCAGTAACTGCTCACATATTAAGAGGGAATTACAGGAGAGGAAAGGGAAGAAATTGACCTAAATCTGAAAAACATCCTGGGTAATCTGAGGCAACGCCAGAATTGAATGGGGTGTTTAGTTTGGGGAGAACAGACTCAAGCAAAAGCTATAATTGCTTTAAGGTTATAGAATACTCCTGAAAAAGCTAAAGCTGAGGAAATGTGTGGTGAAGCTACTACAAGCTTATGCTTCCTTTCCAGTAGCAGCATCCGTTTTAGCATGTGGATAATTTTTCCCACAGTTAACTTAAGACATATGCAAGTACATTGTGAAATAATAAATGAGAGTTATTAAAACTAAAGAGCAACCCTGAGGAAATCTGTCCTTACTTTACCTTCCTTCTGGCTCTAAATACAATTACTGTAAGAGCGTGTTCTATTGGACTGTTCCCGGTAAACAAGGAGGAAATTCTGTTTAATGTATACTACACAGGCAACAAAATGCTCATCACTTTAAGGGAAAAAAACTCCACCTCTTATCCTGACAAAAATAATAATAATAATAAAAGAGAATCTCCCATAAAGCTTTAAAATAACAGAACATGGAATACAAGGATGTTTTGAGAAAAATTAGGATAGCTTCAGTGTAACACAGGTTTACATGGTTACTGAGCTATGAAGCTACTGAAAGTGACCAATATTTTCTAGCCTGTATTTATCAAATGACAGATGAAAGTTGTTGTGTTTTTGTTATATACTTCTTTAATATATATACACGTATTTATAACCATATTATATATAGATGCTTTTAGAAATAGGTACTCTTAGTCATATTTGCAAAGGACTTGAACACTTCAATCGGAGGAGGAGGTTTTCGGTATCTCTGAACCAGACCATGCTAATACAGTTTTTTCCATCTTTAATATCTTTATCCAAATCTACATTCTTTAATACAGAGATAAACCTCACTGCAGTGCCCTTACACAGTGCAGGTTATCAGCCCTCCATCCACTTGCATTTTAGTCAGAAATGTATTTGAGATGCCAACAGAGCTCCAGATCATGCTCTTTATCATTCAAGTGTGTTACCATCTCGCCTTGAAAGATTTCCAGGAATTTTCAAAATTATATGCAGATATATACATCAGACTAGACAACCATAACACAGAGGGGACCAAAGCCAAGCTTCCTCTGGGGACTCAAGATCTTTGATCTATTTTTTTTTTTTTTTTTTTTTTCCATGCAATTGCTCCTCTCCTCCCACCTAGTCACACCTGAATGCAAAGGATAGCAACGTAACAAAATACAAGCTTCTCTTACTTCAAGGAATCAAAGTCAGGGTGACAGGGAGATGAGGAAAGAACCATTTTTTCATCACTCTTTCAGTGTAACAAAGGTACTACCTCACTCCCACAATGTTTCCACCAGCTGTCAGAAATACCTCACATATCTGTCAGTTACAAGAGGTATTAAATATCAGTGTTTTACCAAACTTCTACATACTGATTACTGATTTTCCATAACATTATCAGGGGTTTATTGCAAAAGAAAGATTCTTTATATTTAGATTCTTGATAAGCCAGTGTTATAGTTGCTACTACATATTTCAACAGGATTTTGTGCCTAATACAGAACATTTCCTGGTTTTGGAAATGTGAACAACCAAGATAAACTAAAACATAAAATATAACAAAAAAGCTTTGTAAATAAAACTATACTTCTCTGAAAGCTAAAGGGAGAAATGTTTCTCCCTCTCCTTCCTTCCTCTCTCCTGTTGCAGAAGGAAATTGATTTAACCTCATTTACTGCTCTCTAGGAAGAGCTCATTCAGCCGTGGGCTTCCTATGGAGCTTCCGTTTGCTGTACAAAAGCTCAAAATGTCACCACATTTACAAAAGAACACAGCCTCTTACTCAAAGGGCTTCAGTGTAGTCACCAAGATAGGTTTCTTCCTATGAGGGTGAACACTTTATTGTCAGGATAATCCACATGTTTCCATTAGCGAGAAGGTCTGGCAGGCAAAGAAGTTCCTGGCCTAGGTTCAAATACATCACATATTTGCAACTAGGTATGGCCTTTCATTTCTACCTGTGTGAGCTGGTTTACAGGGGACTCTGTACATATCACATGCATGATGTGTTCATGAGGTTATCTAAGACCGAACATACTTGGTCTCATCTTTGCTGAAGATATTTCCAACAGCCTGGGCATTTTCTTGAAATTGTTTGCAGGCTTTGCCAGCCAAGGGGCAATGCTAGCTGTACCCCCTAGGAGCAGTTTGGTGATATAGCTACTCTGGCAAAACGCTGTCTACAATAATCTGACCTGTGTTCATACTGACATTACATTGCCTTCAAATTGTTTCGCTGGGGGTGAAGAGCAAACATATGTTGTAACAGTGACGCTTGCCGTGCACACAGGTGGTTCAATCCACCATCATATGGCATCCGCTGCAAGCAAACTAGCTGTGAAAAGGCAAAATGCCAGCCAAATACAGGCATGAAGAGACAATGAAAAAAAACTCTAATTAATCCAAGGCAAGGAAATATTCAGCTTATGAACAGTATATTTATAGTATGTGAATTCAAGGAAGGGCTTGGGAGAGGAGGGGGGAGAGAGATGGGTATATAAAATAATTCAGAAGGTGCTTTTCACCACTCCCTGTTACATACTCCTAGTGTGCAAAAAATAAATAACCTGCCTTAGTTATGTGCTTTTTTTTTTTTTTTTTTTTTTTTCTATACTGTGTACACATATGCATGTGTGGAGATAAAGGGCACAAACGCATCAACCTAACCACAAATTCTCTGAAAACCTCCGTGTAATATGTATGTACACAAATCAATAGCAAGTGCATTCTTACCGAGAATCCACACTTTGGTTACCTGTGCCTTTGAAATCTAGCAAGTCGTGTGCACTTGGTGTTGTGCTAAAAGTAAGCAGGACTGTAAAGAGAAATGGTTGACAAAAAGGACAATGAAAAAGGTAAGATACAGTGCTTAGCACTGTCTAAATGAAAGTATCACATGACAGTACTTCTCAGTTCTCTTTCAGGAGAATGAACAGGAGATTAAAAATTCAACAGAAGTCTAATAGAAAACAAAATGAGGCTTTGTGGCCTCATCTGTTCAAGTAATTTCTCAGTTGGCTGGAATACATACATAAATGCAGTCTTTTCTTCACACCTCCTTGTCCATGAAGTTCCTCTGTACCTGCACAATGCCATTCATTTTAAAGCAGAATCCAACTTCCAAAAAAAAGATTGCTCCAGTAGAAGCACACACCTGAGACTGCACTGACCTGAGAGATTTGCTGAAAGCCTGTGCAATAGTAAATGCCAGTCATGGATTAAAATGCAAAACAGTTACACTTTCTTTGGTATATGTTCTAGCTTAGCAAAGACAGAACATTTCCAAATCGCGTGCTTTTTCACTTTTAATGTGGGCAGTAATTCTGTGTACATTTTAAGCACACTCACTGATATTTTCTAAGTGACAAAGATACAGCACCACAGCAGTTTGCAAACAGCTTTGTTTTTCTCACATAACAAATGCCTCCTGATGACACTCTTTCGACCAACAGGAAGATTTGGAAGTCTAACCCACTTTTACATCCTTTCTTTAAAATGTGAGAATGGATTTTCTCCTTACCTCTCTTCCACCCGCATCACTCAACTGTGTGAGGACCATTTCCTTACTGAGGTATTTGCGGAGTGTACATCACGCACTGACAGAGATAATTCCAACAGGAACGTGCCCTGTTCATAGACAGACTTCAGGGTCATGGCAGGGATCTGGGCTCAGAACACCTAAGTTAGCTAGTCCTATATTTGCATTCTTTGTTTTCTGTGAGACAGCCCTCAGTGTTTCCGTATGAGCAGTCTATTAGGTTTGCTGTATCATCTTTCACCCACAAAAATTCAACTGCAGTCTAACATTTATGACAGTAGACCCCGGAACCAGCTAGACCCCAGACCCAGAACCACCTTCTGTCCATACCAAAATATATAATTTGATTAATAAAATAGTATAGAAATGCAGCATGCAAGGACTATATTCAAACAAAGTATTCAAATGCCAGTTCAGTCTCAAGAACACACTTATATCTGTCCCAATTCAGGGCAGCAAATACTCAAGCCTAATTGATGCCCAGGACATTTAAATACACAGTTAAATTATTTATGAAGAGGAACAGAGAGGAAAAAGAATTGTTTAAATCTAAGATGAATTATTCGTCAGCACAATCTGTGTTCGCAGGGGCTTGGTTGGGACAGCTGTCAGTTCCATGTTGAAAACAAATCAGACTATTGTTATACCTGGAAAGCCCATGCTATGTATATTCAGAAGGGAGTTGTTGTCATCTTAGTTTACATCTTAGAAGGAGGAAGTGTACATACACCAGCAGAAAACACCTCTGCTAGGTCTGCTTTGCATCTCTGGTAAGGAGCTGTGCTCTCGTAGCTCTGCTGTCCAAGTCATAGAGCACAGGTTCCATAGGTATATTATAGAACAATGCCTTTCACTTTGATTAAAAAAAAAAAAAAAAAAAAAAAAAAAAAAGGTGGGGGACAGATACATCTACTAAGTCCTGGAGAAACTCTAGTCAATGCTGGAAAAAAAATAAATTCAAAAGGATAAAAAGATAAAATCAGTTCCATTCAAACTGCGTAATGAAAATCTGGATTAGTACTTTATACAGGATGACAGAACTTAGCATCTTCTCTCTCAAAGCACCACTGAGTAGAAATAAGATCAAACCGTAGAAGGTTCAGCCAGGTCACATTTTGAATTTAAATTGATCTTGTTTGGTTGGCTTTAATAATAATTGTCTCCAAGGTATCCTGGAAAGTTATTACCTAAAAGATTTCATAAGAATTCATTCCCTTATCAATCTACTTCTGCAGTTTTCTAAAAGGAAACCCACTTGCAAAATGTATGCTGTGTAAGTTCTCTGCTAGGCTTTCAGAGTATGTGCTTCCCGATAGCCCTCAAGCACCTGAATCACAGGTTATATGCAAATGATATTGTATATGTATGTAGCTTTCACTTCCTTGGATTTTGTTCAGACAGAAGTCCAAAATCAAACAAGAAAGCGCTTTAAAATACATTTAAATATCAATAAGCCCCAGTTAAACCAAGCTTCCAAGTTGCACTTCAGTGACTCTTTCCTCACCAAAGCAGCCAGTCACATGCTCCATAATACAGGTAAGTCTAAGTAATAAAACATTTAAGTCCAAATGAAATAATAGCTAAGTACAAATGAAATCAGTGTGGTTTAAAACTGGCATGTAAAACAGTGCATGACAAAGCATTTTACTAAATATAGGCGATTAACTGAAATAGATGTCTCTTCTAAATAAATAGAATTTGGTTTACATGTTATTTACAGCAGCTCACACAAATAGATACAAAAAAAAATCCTATTTCTATTAATATCATTAGCAATGGGTGAAATAGTTAAAAACCTGTATTATATAAACATAAGGTATTGTAATTCAGATTTAAATTAAATCAGTTTCATAATTTCATAATTCTTTGCAAGGTTTTTCCTTCAATTAACCTCCACCCTAAGATCCTGCTAAAGCAGCCCTTGCAGAGATGCTGTAAATCAAACACTGCATCAAGCTACAGCACAACCTGAAAGAGATTTCTGATCCCAGGCAAAAATCTCTGAATATTTCCAGAGTGCAAATTTAGGCCAGATGTGCAGAACAGATGCTCACAGTTTTCTCTGAGCTGCTCCCCTCTCAAAAGCCACATCAAACCGATCAAAGAAGTCTTATTTGGAATCACAGATTTGATTCAGGCATGACTGAGCACCTGCCAGAACCCTGTTACAAACTTCATTATTTTTTAATAAATGAAAGATGAAATATTTATTCCATCTTTTCCTAGAGCTGTCACTTGCACTGAATACCGGCTGGATGACCCAAAGCTCAAAGAGATGGCAATATCATATTCTCAGACCTGAAGGGAAAATAAGACAGGGAGGTGAAACTGCAGAAATTCTGGTCTTGCCATAGAAATAAAACACAGAAAAGCTTGGACAACGTTTCCAAGCAAACAGACTGCACACATTATTCTGTGTGGCACCTGCTGTTCCATTAAAGTCTAATAAAACTAGCTCAGAGAAGCTTCTGTTTCACGTCACAGGGGCTCTCTGAGCTGGTACTTCTTAGTGCTCAATAATTTAAATACTGTATTAACACATTTAGTGGATTCCCGATTGGTAGCAAGCCACAGATGACCGGTGATGCCTAAGTGGCTGCAACTTTATTTTAAGGCAACATAGCCACAGGACAGGGATTGAATCACAGCCCCTACATGAGCAAATACAACATATCTAAAAAGACAAACCTCTTGACTTAGGGTCTCAAGGATTACCTCAGTTTAAAGATCTCAGTGCCAGCAACAGGAACAGTGTCTGTCACTTCAGGAGACCTTCCCTTTACCTTCCTAAGTGCAGCACTGGCTGTTTAAAGAAAGCCTGCAATGACCATGTAAGGCTCACTGACATTAGAGAATTCCCAAGTGCCTGGAGGTTCAGAGAAACTATGGAGGGCAGCAGCCTGTGCAGGGAACAGATTTTCACAAAATGTCACAGCGTGGTATCCTACCAGTTCTTCTTTCCCTCCATTTCAGGTCACGGAGCTCAGCAAACTGAGGCAGACTGGGGAGAGCCAGGTCCCTGGTCGAGCAGACAAGAGTACAGATCTGACTGCAGTTGAGCGAACCACACCGATTGGCATAATGGTAAAGAGATTTGAGGACAGATCTGAGTTGCTAGCACATACAAAAGTCCTTGTCATCCCCTGGGGATTAAAGCTATTGATGTTAAACCACAATAGCTGTCTAAAAGACAAGTAGGATTGAAAAATGGCTCATTTACTGGGAAATGAGTGCAGTACAGAGATCCCCTCCATCTAGTGGAAACCCAGTCTGAGATGGCTATGGATATATCAGCTCAGATTCAAAATCCATAGCATCATGCTGATGCCAGTGGGATTCATTGGCTTGGGTGACAACACTACTACCTGTTCCAATCTGTCTTAAATCTGGATGTCTCCCCACTATAGATTAGTTGGACAGAACTAGCAGCTGTTGCAGTGTACCAGAAGAGAGGGAAATGGAGCAAGTTATCCCAGGTCTTATAGTCAGACAGTGGCAAAATCAGAGCAGAAGCCACATCCAACTGTAGGGCCATTCCCTGAACTGTACTTCCTCTGAGATAGTATTTAATTCAGTCTGATATGACTTACAAGGAGAAATGCTTGTGTGGCATCTGCTATAGGGTAATGTAAGTACACCCCAGGAAGAGTTAATAAACACACTGATCAGTAGCTATTTAGAACATAGATGATAAGTGGAGATAAAGAGCATCAGGAAACATTTTGAGAAGGCAAGAACAACAACAACAAAAGTTTCTCTTTAAGTATCTCTGATTACAGAAATATTTGGGAACAGCAAAAGTACTAAGAAAGCAACCAAGAAAAGGCTGGAAGGTCCTGTGAATGGATAAAGTGGGGACACCTCTAAATTCCACAGTATAAACCAAATAAGGTGAGGAAGGGTCCAGCATGGTGGTTTTGCACTGGAAACTGCATATTCATTACACTTGGAATACAATTTAAACAAACAAACAAAAAGTTATGTCCTCCTGAAATTGCTTTAGAAACAAGGTTTCTAAACTGAAGGTTTAGAAACAAGGTTTCTAAACAAGGTTTCTGGCCAGCCAGCCAGAGAACTGTGGAACCAAAGGTCTCCAAGTGGGGACCTACCTGAGATTTCCAAGGTCCAAAGCTCATGGCAAATCCTTTCGGAGGAAAATTTCCATGTGAATCATAACTCATTCACTTTTAGAAATGTGAAAAGCTTCTGAAACACATCTGACATTCTGAGCCCCACCAGCCTAATTCTGGGCACCCCTAAAGGCAGCATTACTGTCAATACTGTGCTCTTGTGCCAAAAGTTGTATGGTGCCTAGAGCATTACATTGCACACACACACACACAAACACCACACACAGCTATGTGACTCCCTTGAGAGAGTTTATTTGCAGTGTTATTTTTATTCAAATGCTTCAGCGGTAAGGCTGCCAGTTGACTAACATGAGGGTAAGGGGGAGAAAAATGGGCAAAAAGAAAAATTGCACATGGTTACACAACCCATTAATGCTTTACAACTTGGTCTTTCTGCAGTACTTTTCACACAAACATTTCCATTTACCAACATAAATCAGCAGAATTTACTCCTGCTTCTAAATGTACAGAACTGGAAGGAAATTAGCAGACTGTGATGTAATTTTAATTGCATTAATATGCAAAAAAAAGTATGTTCTTGGCAGAAAATACTATTATGATGCTACTTATGGGTTTAAATATTAAATACAACTCTCTTATTCAGAGCTTCTATTCTAATTACACATTTTATTTTCTACCATATATTTGTCTTCCTAAAGCATTTTGGAAACAAATGGCAAACTTCAGGTTGGCTAGATTCTGTTCTTTTTAATACAGCCAAAAGAGATTTAATTTGAAATCTGACATCACCTTAAAGTATGATCATGGTATACTTACAGCATATATTCATCCTGATCATTGAAAGGTGTTAGATACAGTTGCTGTAGGTTTTAGGTATCTTAAAGGGTAAAAAAACCTATGTGTGAAATTCACGTCAATATGCAGATGCATCTAAATCCCTTTAGTAGAGAAACAAGAACACAGATTGAACCAAGAAGCTGAAGTGCAGATTTTGTTGATAATTATCAAAGCCAGCAACTCCTTGAAACCTACCTAAAGGGAGATGGTTCCTGGAATTCCCTATGAGAGAGGATGATACTATGCCCTCCCACAGGGACATCATGCCCTATTGCCCAGCTCCTGCAGAAGCCCCCATGCATGCAACTATTGCCATGCCACCACTTCAATGTCAGCTTTCTCACTGACAAAATTAGAGCTGGCCAAGTCCAGCCTCATTAGGTACGTGGTCTGTAATCATCTGAACTGTTGGCAACTATTTCCCTGCGGAAATGGTTTCCAAATTGCCTTCTTATTTGAACTGTTCCACTCTCATTAAACTGCATTTCAAGTGGCTAGTACTGCAGCAGACCAGCAGCTGAGAAGACCATTGTCAAAGCTGTGGCATAACAGCTGGTAAATCTGAGAAGATGTTAAGCTCCTGTTTAGAACAGCACAAGTTAGAACAATAGGAGCCACCACGCAAAAGAGCCTGTGTGCAGGAGAAGCAATGTGAGTGCAGTTGAAGCTGCTCTGAATTGTTGAAAGAAAAGGCACAACATTGGTTTTTGCTTTGGTGGAACTGTGTAGATGAACACTTACTGCCAGAAAACAACAATGAAATCCAGAAAGGGCAGAAAGCCTGAAATGTCCATGGAAACACTTACATATCATGATATCATGACCCCAAGAGGTAAGAGAAGCTTTTCTTCCTAGAGTGCCAATAGAGAGAGAACAGACTATGGGAATCTGAAAGAAGTGAAATGCCTGCTATTATGATGCGCAATGTGGCCCATGAAACCCTGCTTCACATTTTTCTCAGAAACTGTATAATTTTATGATTTTTCTTTTTCTTTTTTTCCTTGTTTTTTTCTTTTTTCTTTTTTTTCTCCCCAGAACAACAGATATCTACAATACATGACCTTAGAACTGCAATAGCAACAGACACAGTAATGCACTCTGTGCAAGACAAGGGTGGCAATGACAGGCAGTGAGAAATCCTGAGACTGGCAGGGTCAGAACCCAGTTCTGTATTAACTATTTTAGCCAATTCAAACTAGATTTGGAGACGATGCTGCTGCTTACTGCTTACAAAGCAGCAAAAAGGTTGTTGTATGAACAAGACAACTAGATTAGTAGGGGCTTGTAGGGTCTTCCCTCAGTTTCTCGAGGGTGGATACAGCTTCTTTCCATGAACTAAACAAAACATTGTATTTCTCGGTAGCTCATGAGTTATCAGTAAAACTATACCAGTGCCTCTTGTTGTGTTTAATTTCAATATCATACACAACCGTACTGAAGTTTCATCTCCCCAGTCTTACAGTTCTTGAAGGAAGAGGTTGAAGCATACTCTGAACTCACAATGGAAAGCTGTAATGCCTCCCATGTTACACTTCCTACTCCTACAAGAACCTTCATAATGAAGCATTCCGTTATAACCACTTTTGTTCTCTCTTATTACTATTCCTACTTCTGGTTCTGTCACGTCTTTGTCATTCAAAGAATAGAGAGCAAATTAGTCTGTGTCAAAAAGACTGGAGAAAGTCTAGCATATTGTTACCATTAAAAACAGTTAATAATGCAACAGTTCTAAAAAGAAAGTATTTTAAATTCCAGATTAAAAATAAATAAATAAATCCAGAATCTGGTTGAGCTGCAATTCCAAGTACCATCACAGGTAGTGATGACAAAAAAGATTAGAAATTCTAATAGAAAAGCTGAGAGTGGATTATGCACAGCCAACAAAAGCGAATCGGCAAAACCTTTTCTTTCTCTCTCTTTTTTTTTTTTTTTTTTTTTTTCTTTTGACAGGAAACCGTGAGGAAAGAAAAGTCTGTTTGCTAGCTGTTGACAATTGCTGGTTAAAACACCTGAGTTACTGTAGATTCCTTAAATGTACTAGTTGCCTTATTTGCCTATGTTACTATACATTTATTCATTTTCTCTTGAAAAAATCTTAAAGATGTCTTCATGCAAACTTGTAAGCATTCGTCAATTTTTTTCATACATAGCTACTTCATTCTTGATATTTTTATCAATATTTCTGTCATTTTAGCCTGCCAGAAAAGGAGAAATTGACACAGGTCTTTAAAAGTTTTTTGCAAATGTTAAAACTCAGAATTACCCTAACTGCCCCCCAAAAGTAAAACCGCTAATATTACACTAGCATCCATTGCACACAAGCAAGAAATCTGAATTTAGAAATCTTGCTGACAACCTCTGTCTCCAATGGTTTCTGTTATCCCCTTAGCTCAAGTTCATACATTGCCTATTACTTTAATATCTGATAATGCAGTTATCTATTTTAGAAGTAGGAAAGCCAAGAGTCCTTTGTCTTAGGAAAACTACTGCAAAAAGCATATTACTGCCACTGGATGCAAAAGGAAAGACAGCACAGATCTCATTATTTTCAACAAGATATACAGAACATGAAAGAATGAATGAGGCTGTATAGAAAGAAAAAGACAGGTACTCATGCAACCTCCCCTTTATAAGTTTTTGTATTACAAAAGCACAGCTCAGCTGATTACTCTTAGAAAACAGAAGGTGGATGAGAGAACACCAGTGATTTAACACATTCCTCTTTCTAGTTAACAACAGTAATATTCAACAGATTTTAGTTTTTCAGCTTTAAAAAAAATATCTTTCCACATATATTTACCAGACAGAAAGCAGATAATTCATTTGTTTTATCTAGGATGATTGTCAGTTTAACTCACCAAAGCCAAAGATACTAGTATTCCTTCTGAAATGCTGCATATTTTCTCAAAGCAATAAATCTATTCATCTCTAAGCATCAGACTCTTTTCTGTGGAGAATTTAATAAGGTTAAATCAGCTGAAATAAAGACATTAAGGACTCTCATTATTCCCTCCATCGGTAGATATTATTTACATAACTTTTAATTGAAGATAAATGCACCTGTATATGCTACGGCAAAAACAGTTTCGGCATTGAGTGCCTTCTTCGATTTTTGCTATTTGGCATCAGGTACATAAGATCAGGTCCTATAAGCACCAGACAGTTATGTGCAAAACAGGAGGATCCACAGAAATTGTACTGCAAACATTGCTTAAGCTTAGACATATGCTAATAAAACCCCCTTGTATTCAGAAACAACTATTTAAATTGTATTATATAAGAAATTTTCACAGGGTCCATCAAGACTGTCTGCACAGAGGTGCACAGGAAAGTAATGGTGACTCTTGGAGAGACAAGGAATTCTGTGTAAGCCAAAGCATCTCTAATAGCTCTCTGGCAGGGATAAATGTTTTATGCCCAGTTCTGCCTCTTTTGGTTCCAAAAAGTGGACTATCACTCAGGTCAGCACTAAAGAATGTGCTCAGCTGAACCAGATCTTTTTCAGAGATACCTTCCTAAACAGAGACCCAAAGCCACAAACACAATTAGGAGTTAAAGTCCCACTGAAATTGGGATTTAGGTTCGTAGGTTTCCCTGGTGAAGATTGTTCTAGTTTATGAAGCTACTGTGCAGCTAAAGGAAGGGAAGAACAAGAGCTCTGCAAGGCCAGAAGTGCACAACAGCCTCGTCACAGACATCCCAGGCTCACATCTATAAATCAGCCTCAATTAATTTAGCTTCCCAGATATCAAGAGGGCAAGGACTGCTGAACACCAGGGCCAAAGAGCTCTCTAAGTAATGACTGTAGTCCTGTTTTGCCTCAGGAAAAAAAGTTACGTTGGCCTATCTACTTACCTATCTATATACTCATTTAAACTTTTTGTACTTAAAAAATAAATGTCTGTACTCACTGAATGTAAATATTCATAAAACTGGCAGTTTATTTTAAGGCTATATTTAAAACTACAAATTTTTATTAAACTAGGAAGCAATTATAAATCTTCGTAAAGAGTGCTAGAAAGGATTATGTATTTAACAGACCCCATCTGGTTCCAAAAGTATGTATATATGGTATTAAAAGATATTTTCTCCCACAGGAGTGCCAAACACCGTTCTTCATGAATATGTATAATTAGATGTTCTCTGTGAGTGAGAAGTAGTAATTAATTCAGTGTTAAACATCACAACCTATTACTTGAACTCCATGGCAACCAACATTGCCAAAAGAGAAAATGAAATTTCAATGTCTATTTTTAAATTATTACAGTTACACATTTCTCAAAATTTCAATGCAAGCTCGTGCTACTTTTGGCTATGGACAATTTAAGTTAACTTGTCTAATTGGTAAAAGATCGAAGAGGCAACTGGTGATTTTTGTTTTTGTTTTTAAAAAGGCTTGGAAGCAGCGAGCTATTGCTTGCATGATACCCAGGGGTATGAAGGCACAGAAAAGAAAAGGTGGCTGACATTCACAGTAGTCATGCTGTGGTATGCACGGCCATCTTAGGGATGCAGTCCCTGTGTTTTGCACAGTTTCAGACGTGTGGCTCTCACTGGGCCATGAGGTGGGGGTTTAAGGTTCTGACCTTAGTGCTCTGACCAGGGACTTTTACCCCTGAACTCACTAAGGATAAGGTAAGCTGGAGAAAGCCACTGAGGATTAGCCTATCTCCAAAATCTGAATAGCCTGATTTAAATGTGGATGTTTGTGCCTTTGCTTTTTTTTTTTTTTTTTACCTGAACAATGACAAGAGCTATAAGATTCCATGACCTTTGATTTAGGAAAGTGGGAACAACAAAATAAAAACCAATGGCAATCCGAAGGCGAACTGCCATACAGCCAGAGAACTGGCTACAGACCCGTAGGAATGCCAGTCTGAAGGAAAAGGGTAGCAAAGAGTTACTACTCCTTAGAGAAACAGTGTTAGTATGACAAATACGTACTGTCCTGGGGGTGGAGGTAAGATAGGGTACATTAGATGGATCTGATTGCATCTTGAGCACAAGTACAGTAAGAGTTGATACTTTCAAAGTCAGGAAAGAAAAGGTCATAATGAGATGCAACTACCAAAAGCATCAAGAATAACAAGAAACTGTCCTGCAAATATTTCAATAGGAGAAGAAAACCAACAAAAGTGGCTATTTACTTAAATTAAACTGGGAACCTGCCTAGGATTGTCACCTGGAAAGCTGAAATTTTGAATGCCTTTTTCTTTTTCATCATCATTTAATTAAACATCAATTAGCTCTCATAATTAATACCAGCAATAGATGGTGAGACATTAGTCTCTAATCAAGATAGAAAAGGATTAGAGAATACCTTGATAAGTCAGACATTTTCAGTTTGGTCTGCCTGCTTGATGAGTTGTTGGCATTTATCTTGGAGGTCCCCTGAGATACAGTGAGTTACCAGAAGACTACAAAATGGCAAACAATAAAAAGGAGCCACCCACTAGCTTAACTTCAATTCCCAGAACTGTAACAGAATAAATAAACTACTGGTAAAAACTTTAAAAAAAAAAAAAAAAAAAAAAAAAAAAAAAAAAAAAGATGAATAACAGACAGTACAGATTTGTCAAGAAAAAGCCCCATCAAGCCAATATAATTTCCTTTTATGACAAGATAATGGCCTTTGGGGATAGAGGAAAAACAGTAGCTGTCATACGGCTTTACTTAAGTAAATTTTTTACTTCATATGAAATTCTCTTAAACAAGGTGGAAATATTAAGAGGCTCCAGAAATGGTTGGAAAATGGTATTCAGAAAAAAAAAAAAAAAAATCTCATCATAATTAGAGAGATGCATGCATTCAGTGATATTCCACAAGGAAACATTCTAGATGTGGCATTATTAAATATTTTTTAATGAACTGAATGATGGAAAACAAGTTTGTTAAACAGCGCTCAGCTAGGAGGGACTTTCAGTATTTTAGAGTAGGACTAATATTCAGATCGTCTTGGTAAACTGGAGAATAGATTGAAAATAGATACTGCATGTGCTATGTGTGAGCAGTATAAAGTTCTATACTTCAGCAGGAATAATCAGGTATATCCGTGCAAAATACCTGGCTAGAGGGAAGGCAATCTGTACATCAGCAATGAAACAGATGGCAGTCGGTCCATCATGCTGCTGGGGAGAAGAGAATCGCTTTACAGTAACTCGTAAGGAGAGGTACAGCTTGTGAAATGCACAAACTAAATCCTTCCACTTCACTTTATGCAGCTGGAGTGCCCTGTTCAGTTTCATGCACTGCGGTTCAAAACTGATATGATCAACTGAACCATGTCCACAGGCAGAGCAGTGAAGAACTATCACAGGTTTGCAAAACATGACTTATGAGGAAAGACTGATCAAACTGTGTTTGCTGTCCTGAAAAGACTGACTGCAGACAGCTGCTTCCAAAGAGGAGGAAAAAGTCTGTTATCCATGCTCAGAGGATTAAAGTGCTGAAAATTGCAAGCAAAACTAAGTTTTGATGCAATAGAAAGTACAGTTAAATGAGCTTAGAGTAACACAGCACTAGAAGGGGATGCCCAGGGAAGCTCTGGAACTTCCATTGCTGGAAGTCTTGAGGAAGACACAAGACTTGCATCTGCTTTTAGAGCACAGAAAATGGACATGGTCTTAGACCTTTCCAGTTCTGTGGAGGACAGACAAGGGATCCTTTAAAAGGGGAAATAATGTATCCAGAGGAATTCAGAAGGAAGTAAAATCTAGATAATCTGTTGAAACTACTAAGTATCAGTACAAAATAGACATACCTCAGTCCTTACCTGAATGCAAAAGGAATGTGTAAATACTGCAAAAAGAAGTGCTTTCCTTAACACCCAGCTAAGGCTAAACCAGGCAGACCCGGGTGCCTTAGTGCTGCCTACTGCTTTAGTCAAAGCACGTTTTGTGTGTCAGAGATTGCCAGATTAGGTTTCACTTCAGAATCAGACACAGTCAGAAAGGAATTTCTTTAGACACAGGCAACAGGTGAGCATCTGAATGAGTAAAATGCTCAGTTACCAGGGAGCTCACACCATCTACTGGATGGCTGATCCTGCTTCCCAAAAAAGTGCTGCCCAACAGATGCAGCAGCTTTTGTCTGCGCTCAAGCTGAGGGTATCAACAATCTACTCGTGGCCCAAAGAGGGCAGCTCTTGGGTTTTAGGTCAAGTTCTCATAGCAATTCTGTTCTTTTTATAATATTTCTCAATAAAGTTTAAAGGACAATTTTCCCTTTCATGTCACAATATTTATTTTCTCAAATTGGGAGCTATGCAAGTTTACCCACTTTCTCAAAGAAGAAAAAAACATCTGAGAGTAATTGGACAAAAGTCTGAGATCCCCCAGTAGGCTACTGGATGTGATAAGAAATCACAGAGCTAGGTGAAAATTCTGCCAACTTCCCTCTCAAGAAGATCTAAGAATAATAACTTACAGCAATTAGTGGTGTATTTGCATTCTGCCCAAAAGTGAGATTTCACAAATAAATCTTGGTTTAAAATAGTGATTGTCTTCCTCTACTTTTTCTGAGATGAACTAATTTGGAGAGCCTGGGGTTGAAAGCAATTACATTATGGATGCACTTCACATACTAGTGAAACATCAGAGCATACCAATCTGCAACTTATCGACACCCTAAGGCTGCTTCTCAGCTGATAGAAGATGGCCTGGCTCCACTGACTGCAGTGGAACTACGCAAGTTTACACCAGCTACTAGTTTGTATTTGCATTTTTATTAGACTACTGAGTAAGGGAATCTCCAAAGTCTTCAGGGGAGTAATCAATCAACAAGGAGCACACCTGCTGCAAATGCTAAGGCACTGAGGTGATTGATACTGCACTGAAAAGGAGTGAAGACTCATCCATACATGCCATGATCAGCAATTTTAATGCTTTGGTACCTAATCTTTTGTCAGAGTTTATAGAACAGGCAACATCTCCAAAGAGGTTAATTTCTTGATGATTAATCTCATTTAAACTATTTTCATATAAATGAAATGAGATACCATTCAAATTTATCATCCAGAATTTCATTTATTGTTACTCGTTGGGGTATATTGGGAAAAGATAAATAATATCACCATCAATCAAGTGTTTAAACAAATTAAAAAAAAAAAAAAAAAAAAGGCAAACCATGGAAGATGCTGCAGGCTAGGATCTAGCACTCTGCTTGCAATGCTGGGGACAGACAAGTATGGCAGTATGATGACATCTTCAGGTGAAACACGACAACCCAATGGGATAGTTCAAGAAGATTGTAACACCAGCAGTTCTGATACCAACTCTTCCGTACCTGTGACTGGCTAAATAACAGTGACCATAACGTCTTTCCCAAAGAATGAAGAAGAAAACTGTAAGTGTATAACTGGTGAATAAGTGCTGCATGAAATACACATGCTGGTTTAAGTGTGACACTCTAGGGTAACACCTTTTTCATGATCCCTGAGCAGCAATGTTTCGCACCGAAGAGCAGTGCACTCTCTACAAGAGATGGCCACTTCTATCACGCAAAACACTGCTAACATAGGTGGTCTTACCTTTCAAATACCCACTGCAACATGAGCACTTAATTGGTATGACTGTCAAGTACATTTTAAGAAAAGATTTTAACACATTAAGATATCCTGCAATAAAATGCCATAAATTCAAAACCATAATCAGTGACATAGTAGATGTTTTGCAGTGACATCCCTGGTCCCCAGTAATTCTTTCCCCTGAATGCCACTTCAACTCCTGCCACTTGGCTTTTCACTCACCTTGGCAGCTTGGGATTTTAGGAAGCCTGCCCTATGTGGCCTGAGCAGCTGAGCCTTTAAATCAAAAAGAGGACATTAGATGCACCTCGAAGGTAGTCAGATTATTCAGCTGGAAGGGTAAACTCACCCTCTTTTTATTCACAAGATAGATTCTATTTATACATTTTTGTTTTTTCTCTTCCTTGAGGAAACAATTTTGAATAATTAAAACGTGTCTGAAAAAAAAAAAAATCTGAGGAAATCCCCCACAGAAGGAAAACTAAAATGTTACTAATTTTCTCTCTGCTCCCTGAACCTAGAGGATGTTTGTTGGTAATGTGAGGTACATAATAAGTAGTCGTCCATTATCATACCACAGGTTCTTCAGATTCTTTATTTTTCGTTGCTCTAAAATACCATGCTACAAGGTGTAGGAATAAATATTTTCTTTTAAGCAAACGTTACTTATTTCTGAAAAAAGTACTGAAAATATCACACATGGGAGGAAAAAAAAAAAAAAAAAGGTTGAAGGTAAGTTTTCAGTTCTCAGCTCCAAAGACGATGCCTCAAGCCAGAGAAGTCAGGAAACCTGTGCCTGAGGGGACAGGATTCAACCTGAGACTGAAGATAAGTGAACTTAGTGCCTCTGGGCAAGCCAGATATCCAGTGCTCCCATTATGACCAATGGAGACTTGCAGAGCTGGGAAGGCTGGAGAGCCAATTCAGCCAAGCAGCTATCAGTCATTTCTCCTGTACAGTGAGCCAAACTGCTCCCTGTCTAGGTTTACTCTGTGAGCCTCCGGATTGACATCTTCTTGCTTCCAGGTTTGGGGAAGGCAGGGGAGGCACACAGGTAAGCACAACCAGAACAAACAAAACAAAACAAAACCACAAACAGCCAGCAGCTACGCAGGAACCTGATGGCCATTCAAACCACCTGCTGTCACAGCCTTATCCCTTTCTGCAAACACCTTGAATGGCAGAGTTTTTCCTTCACAAGAATGAACTAACCAGGAGGCTCATACCTGTCTTGTAATATGTCAACCCAAACAGAAGCAGTTTAGCAAAATCACAAGCAACTGAAAACATTTTTAGCATGGAAAGCACCAAGGCGCGTTTATAGTCTTATCAGTGCTTTAGTTAATATATGAGTGTGCTATTAACAGTTCTTGGTAAGCTCATTGCAGCATAATTTCACAATAAAGCACTGTGGTTGTCTGAACTGTGAAGCATCCTTAGTACAGAAGCACTGATAACTAACCGTAATGATGTTCATCTTGTAAAATTAGAAATTTAATAGCTGCCACTGAGGACAGCAAAGGCAAAGGGAAGAACAGAGCACAAGAAAGGATGAAATTCTGAGAGCTGAGAGCAAAAAGGCAAAGCAAAAATTACTTCTGGGTAAAGATGCCAGCTATTACCAAATGTTGCTTGACTGAAATACCAGAGAAGTGAGGAGCTGAAATTTGCTCCTCCCTTTTGCCTCACTAAATACAAGTCTGTAAAAAATTGCAAGTCAATCCTCAGCATCTGAAATAGTAATGATGCCTTCAAAAATTATGTGTTGCTGATTTTGTCATGGTTTTAAAACAGGTACTTATTCAACAGTTCTAAATTTACATGGATATACTTGCTCCACACAAATCAACCCACTCATTTTCTGAAGGAAAAAAAAAAAAAAAAAAAAAAAAGTGTAACGTCATTGTGCCAGGCAGCCTGGCTTTAAGGAAAGCAACATATTTTAGGTGATGATTTCCTGCAGGGCACAACACATCCTTTTTCCTAATTAGCTCCCCCTTGTTATTAAGTTGGCCTTTGCCGTTCCATACTGTTAGATATGACTGTGATGAGGTTTAAGAAATCTATCTAAAGATTTAGTAGCCCATTTCTTCTGGCCTCTGGCCTGTTGTCATAAAAGTCTGAGCTATGTGTGTCTGTTAAAGAGCAACTGGTAAGAAAAGCACAGGCACCCATTGTGCTTCTAGACTGAAGTGCATGCATCCATCTAGAAATGCAGTTGAATATCAACCTGAACCACTAAATGTCAGCCCACAGTAGGAATCTCTAGTAGCAAGAACCACAATCTAGGAGAATTTTATTTCATATTTAGATTTTGGCAGTTATAGCATTATACAATGATTTGGCTGTTTTCCAGAGAATACATCCGGGGAGACTATTCAAGAAGGAATGATAAATAGAGCAGTGAACTGATATTTCCACGTCAGTGGGAGGAAGACGAGCGAGACGTCAGGCTGACAGTGTTGCTGGGGTGATAAAAGGATATTTAATAGTAACCAAGTATAAAACCCAAATTAAGGATTTGAAAGCCAAACAGGAATCAGTTTGACAGGTACCAAGAGAGCAATGGAAGTGTAAATCATCCATTAGTCTCATTTGCTAGTGGTGTGACAGCTTATCTGATTTATGCATCCTGTTTGTAAGACGCTGTGCCAAACAGCAGAGTTAGGACTTCTAAACAGCCAGAGCGGTGTACTGCATTAGTAATGGCAACAAGGCACTGGAGCAGCAGCCCTAAAGTTTGCCTGACACAGTGCTGCAGCCTGTGAGGTTAAATCAAGCCTCAGACTGTGTGGCCAGAGAAGCACTCTCCCCTTGTAAAGCATGAGCAGCTGACTTCACACTGTGCAGCTTGGAGATCTGTGGTGAGCTTTGATTTCTCAAACTCTTTCAGCATGGAAAAAAAAAATGCAGCTGAGGCACTCTGGAGTCACACTGAACTTGGCACCTGCACAGTGCTGTGCTGGGGTGAGAACAGGCAGCTCCGCTGCCTCCCATCGCACAGGCACCTCAAGACATGGGCCAGAGGTCCCCCAAGAAGGTCACTTGGCTGCCTGGAGCCCTGCTCTTCAGAGGCTGCATTTCCAGCCCTAACACATGAAGTTGTGAGCAAGCACCAGGCACTGTGGTACAGGGGATCTGGGGCTACAAATGGGATTTTGAAGAACATTTCCTGAGCGTTGCAACCAGACCGTCTTCCTGCACAAAGGTTTTCCAGATATGCAAGCACTCCTGAGGGAGGGAAGGGTGTCTCTCTACCCAGATAAGCAGGGAGGATCAGAAACTGCTCTATGCATGTTAATCCAAACATTAGTGAATATCAAAGACATAAGATACTAGTCTATACAAATCTGACAAATTTTTGTGTGTTTAATATGTATGAATATGTAACCAAATAATAGCATATGTTATTTTTACATGGCATTTTTATTGCACACAGTTGTTTTCATCCCATTAGGCTACTGCATGAACTAACATGCAATACAAAAACTACTTAGCTTAAAGAACAGTCCAGGTCACAAGTGTGAGATGCTAGCACACAGGATGTTCAGTCCATATCCTCCTGTTTGAGACCAGAGGTGAATACAAATGTGAGAAGGGAGCTGCAGGACAAATTTCCCTTTGTGCCAGGACTACCCTTTTTTTTCAGAAGCCACGCATGGCTTCCAAAGTCTATGTACTAGGAACAAATTTTCCCTGCTCTCCTTTTCTTCACCTCTCTCCTTTCCTGTCTCTCCTCCTAGCACCTCCAGTCTGTTATCAGTGGCTGTTGCAACCCAAGGGTTTTAAATAAAATATGTAGTAAAGGGTATATGTGTTGGGAAGATGTAAGGCCAACAAAGCTAAGAATGATGTGAAAGGAACTTATATTTGGAGGGAACAGAAAACTGAGCCTGCTCTACTACTTGCTTCCCACCCAAAATCACACTTTCCTCACGTATTAATTTAAATGGGTACTTGTCTGGAAAAACACCCTGACATTGTAGCAGGCTACAGAATCATCTGAATGGCAGCTTGTAAGTATGAAACCATGGTAGTACATATACTGTATAAGAAAATGGCAGAGACTGACCTTTCTAATCAACTGCTTTGCTGACCATAACTTTTCTCTTCCTTTCATTTCCTTTCCTACCACCCAGCTGCTTTAGCTCTTCCTTACTCTTTCCATACACCTACTAGCTCCCAGCTGTACAGAGGCTTCAGTAGAGTGGAAACCACTATGTGACCACTACAACCTGCTGACCAGCTCACCTGTGGGCAGTGCACTGGCTATCTTTCTATAGGAAATGTCATTGCAGCAGGAAGAGATTTTTACCTTACATAGGTGACATTTCATAGCCTCTGTTCCCCAGTTAGCTTGAAGTCCCTCCCTGGCATCAGGACCTACAACCATCCTGCACCATTTTTCAGAGACCTGAGACCCATCAGCAACAGATGAGCTCAGCCACTGCTGCATGCTCACCTGTCATGCAAGGTGCAAGCTAGATGTGATTTCAGCAGCTCCCACCTCTCTCACGCTGACAGGCAGCTATAAAGCTTTCCAAGATGACAATAATAGAGCTGCAGAAGACCAACTCTGCATATTTTTTTTCCAGAACAAACCCTATAAAATTCAGAACCTCCCCTTTAGCTTGCCTTGTCTCAAAACATCCTGTTCCCTGGGCTCAGCAGGTATGAGCAATCAGAACTCAAAGTCTGATTACTTTTCCTCTACTGTCAAGGGACCTGGTTGGCCAAAGAACTATAGTTTTTCTATCTATCCAGAATACATTTTAATCTGTTCAAATGGATGATTAGGAAACTTCAAAAGCACAAAGCATTAAAATGGAGAAAACACAAAAAAGTCATCAAACCTGATAAAGACAATTGCTTTGCCTTTGTAACCTTCTCTCTCACCAATTTTAATTCTTTTTTTTTTTTTAGAAGAAAATTATGTTAAGTATTCAACTGGCATAGTTTTGAAAAAAAAAAAAAAAAAAAAAAAAAGATGAAAGGTACTCAAGAAACAAGTAGTTCATTGCTGAGAAATCCATCGCATAATTCAGAAAACTAATTTTTACTCTTTTTCCATATTTATTTAACAGCCTTCATGAGACAAGTCTGTAGTTACCTGTTCAGAGAGCAACCCTTCCTTGCTGCTTGTTTTACTCAGTCTCTCTGGAGAAGGTAATATGGAGTGAAGGCAAAGAATTGTCACTAATTATTTCAATTTCAGTGCATTTAGTGATTCCCAGTTGGGGATTAGATCTATAACATACTGCTCTGAAGACCACATGACTTTGCAGAGCAGCATGGAAATGACAATGTGCGGGGAGATGGATGGCTGGGCATGGGGACAGAAATACTGAAGTCATCCAGATCTCCCTATGAAGTTAAATCATGAAACTGCTCATACCATCACAGAGGGCTCTATAGGCATGTGAAGGACTGTTATGTGGGGCACCATGTGGTAAGGTGTCTTCCTTCATCCTTAAGGCATGCGAATGAGAAGGAGGAAAAATCTTATTTCTTGTTTATGCCTGGTACTCCTTCTGTTTGTGAGTCTCTTTAGTTTGGGGAGTGGGAAGAGAAAAATGACACTACTTCCAAAGATTTCCCACCCCTGCAAGATGCAGGTTTTATGACAGTCACACAAGCGAGATGAATTTTGAAAAACTACTTATAAAGGAAGAAAATCCCAGCAGAATAAATCTGTCCCTCAGTGATAGTCCCTCCAACTAAACCTGAATGAACTGCATCCAAAAACCAGATGTACAATTTGATTTCTTTCTCTTGCCTGGGATTCTGTCTACAATCCACAGACAGTATACATGGTCAAGGACCCCCAACAGTAGATGTTCAAAAATGCACACTGAACTGTTTCTCCATCCTCTCCATGCTATACCAAATTGCTTTTGGCTGGGATAGAGTTATCTTTCTTCATAGGACTGGGTGTGTGCATTGGGTCTGTGGAATAAGGGTTTGGCCTCTGTGAGCAGAGCCCAACAGCTGCCCCATGTTGGATGAGACCCAGCTCCAAATGGTTCCAAAAGGGACCCGCTGCTAACCAGGGGCAAGCCAAAAAGTGACATTGGTTGTGCCTCTGTGAGCGCATATTTAAGGAAGGGAAAAAAACTGCTGCATGGCCAGCAGCTGGGAGAGCAAAGAGTGGCAAACAAGAACCAGCTCTGCAGCCCCTAAGCTCAGTGCAGAAGGAGGGCAGGAGGTGCTCCATGTAGGGAGTAGAAGTTACCCTGTAGCCTGTGGAGAGGCCCCTGGTGGAGCAGGCTGTCCCCCTGCAGCCCATGGGTCCCACATGGAGCAGATCTCCACACTGCAGCCCGTGGAGGAGCCCCCGGTGGAGCAGGTGGATGTGGCCTGGAGGAGGCTGCGGCCCATGGAGAGCCCCTGCAGGAGCAGGCCCCAGGCCGGAGCTGCAGCCCGTGGAGAGGAGCCCACGCAGGAGCAGGGGTCTGGGGGGAGCTGCCACCCGTGGGGGACCCGTGCTGGAGCACTTTGCTCCTGGGGGATGGACCCTGTGGTACAGAGCCATGTTTGGGCAGTTCTTGAAGTGCTGCTGCCTGTGGGAAGCCCACACAGGGTAAAAGGAAGGCCTGCACCAGTCAGGGCTGCAACATCACAGTAATTCTTCTGTCAAGGTTTCACTTCATGACAGAAGAAAGGTTCACAGCACATTCCTTGAACTGCTGTCTTAAAGTAAATAGCTCTATTCTTCATCTCTCTTTCTCTCCATATTACAACGAACTTCCAACATTGCTATTCCTTTCAACAGGTCAATAGCATTTTTTTGGATTCAACGCTTTCCTGAAATAATACTGATGTCAAGGATAGGGTACCGGGGGGGGGGGAGGGGAGCAAAACCATACACACTGAAATAACAGAGAGAGAGAGAGAAATTCTGATAATTATAGATGAGCCCATGTTTAAAAACAAAGCTCAAACTCTAGCAGAGTTTGGGTTGAGAACTGTGTTTGAACTTTACGGGTTTGCCTCATCTTAGAACCCCATATTAGACCTAGGTTGTGATCCAGCTCCTGAAATACTGGGCTGGGTTTGGTGATAACATCAAGAGGTAGGCTAATGAAAAAGTTTCTCTGGGTACTGGAAACCAACCTGCAAACTGGATCCTGCTTATGTGTTACTTTGTTACTCCTCAGAGTCTCTCTTCCATTTTTGTGTGCATCTCTCTCATCTCCCTGATTATATGAGGCAGTGGTAGTTTGGGACTACATTTGATATCCCATGAACCTGGGCACTTTCAAGCTTTCCTGAATATCTCAATATCTTTTCCACTTCCTGACTATTCAGAGTCATTTTGGTCCTTGTACACAGAAGGATATGCACATGAGCAGAATTCATACCTAAAGTTCTAAAGCAGCTCAACATTTGGTCCTATTGCGGCTTTTTTATTATTATTTTTTTTTTTCATTTTTTTTTTTTTTTCCAGCCACACGTTTATTTAGCTCTAACTTTTCAGGGTAAGGTCCATCTGCTCCTTTGGGCTTACATAGCAATGACTGGAACGAACACCACTGATTTTAACAACTGTTCTTAAACTATCCTCTGGTTTTATGCCACCATCACATTGAAGGACAAACAACTATGGATATTAGGGTATCAAAATCATCTTAACATTAACTTCTGTCCTCAGTTTAGATCACTTACAGATCAAAGAGACCTAAATCCATCTTAAAATCCTTTGTATTTCCAACATAATGGGTGTGATAAAAGCATCACTTAAAACACATTCTCCTGCTCACACCATATATCTGATTTATCTAGCTAAACTGACACATCTACCTTCTTGCAAAGAAACAAGGACATTTACAAACTTCAGTGTAAAGCTAAACCACTGCAGAATGCCTAGTCTAGAAAGCAAACTTCACATGAGAAATCTTATCTTTAAGGATAGTAAAAGACTATTATTTTCAATATACTGGTTGGTACAAAGGTACAAAGCCACGGGATTTACAATTAAAGTATGCAGAATCAGAGTGCAAAAGTGCTGTGCGTGTAAATTATGCATGTTTCTTACTAAATCAAATCCCTTTCACTCCTCCTCCCCCCTCCCCACCCCCTCTACTTATTACACAACTCGTCATCTCTTATTTACATGCCATATGATACACAACCCAAATAGAGAGGGCAAACATCCACGAAGTGTGCAGGAAAGGGAGATATTTGCATATAAGACATGAATATGTATTAGTAGGCAACACATTCCAGATACATATTTTAAAAGTGAGACTGTTTGTTTTGACAAGCTTATTGCTAGAAATGCCACTGTGTGCTCCCCCATGCCTCACAGTGTGGAGATGCTGTTCTGACTGAATACACAACACCCGTCTCAGACAGCCCTGAGGGAGCCATTTTCTACATGAACTGAAAAGGAAGTCACAACACTTCTAGGTAGAAACGGGAAAGTCCTGGGGACAAGGGAGAACCCTTTCCTATTATTCTTTCTTCCCTCCTCCTTTGCTTTTCTCTCCTTATCTTTACTCAATGTAACCTCTCTGTGAAACGGCAGACTCAAAAACTGGCACCTGCCGGACGAAGTACCACTTCTGAAAACTGAGAGAGACTAATTTTGTTTCTGAAATAGAAATGGGAAAGCAGTCCTCAGGGGAGATAATTCCTTTGACATTTCTTCTTATTTATTTAACATTTTTGCCCTGCTTTTCTCTGCCCCAAAAGATAGTGTTCTTAGTAAAGCTTAGATTTCAAGCAAGTCCCTTCTCTTCCTCAGGCTTCTTGTGTAACCCAAGGCAATCACTTAGATCACCTATTCTGGGATTCTCCATCTGTACAAAGAGAACAACAGTACTCACAGAGGTGGTGCAAGTATAATTGAACTGGTAAACAAATGTTGTGTGAGCGAGATACATAAGCTAGACAGGTAAACCAGAAGCCAAGCCCTCTGGCTCTGCCACAGACCGTGCTTGATTCTTAATTCCTCACCCATTGGTACAAAGGAACAGTACTTGCCTTCCTCTCTAAAATGCCTGAAAGAATGAAAGTCTGCAACATAGCTGGCCAAAACTTAGGCAGGATGGCTTTCTTTGTTGTGTTACAGTAGAAATGTCAATTTTCTCATTACATTATTCAAGCTTTTATATAAAAAATAAACAAAAAATATGAAATCATTCTACTTTTTGAGCCAAAATGTTGCAACATATGGCTGCTTGAAAGGAACCCAGAATTTTTGAACTTAAATGTACACAAATAATCGTTTTCCCTTCAAATCTTTTAAGATAGAAACTTCCTTACAAGTCCCCAGCTCCCATTGCTCCTGCACTTTGCTAGCACTTTATGAAGTGCATGAAAAAATACAAACATTCTGATTTTTACCCCTCTAATTTATTTTCTACTTGGAGCTGATATGCAGTTAAAGCTCCCTTATCTCTTTCTCTTCTTCTGTTTTTTCCCTCTCCTCTCTACACATCTGCATGTTCTTTGTAGCTTTATCCTGAATTTCTGAGCAGCTGTCTAGAAAAAAGTTAGTTAACCATGGTTATCACAGTAAAATATGCTATGTCTGCAGCAATGTTACTTTTAACATCCACAAGAATGAGGTAACTGACCAGGTTATTCTAGACAACTGTAAAATCTGGGATAGGTGGTGGTTTTTTTCTTCAATCAAAATGACAATAAAGGTCAGATCTAGGGAAGGAGCTGGAATAGGGTAGACATGCTTTGCATACCAATGTGACTGAATGCTTATTTGAAACATAACCAAAGCTGTATTCATACCCTTTAAAATGAAAATTCTAAGTTTGATTGCCTGTTCAGAATCCAAAAGATTATACAGTAGCTCAAATAAATTCAAGTCTTTGAAATAGATAACATATATATATATATAAATATATATATTTCCAGTTTATAGCATCTCAAAGGAACTCTTATTCTTCAGACGAGGCCTTTCAGAGCTGTTTTCAGTTGGGGCAACCAACTGAACCAACCTTACCCTGAAATTCCCTAGTCCTTATTGGAAGCCCTGTGGTTATTTTATAACTGTGACAGCAAGTGACCTCCACAATTGTGACCTTCAGTATTAAAAAGGACTAGTGTGTCACCTGGCTTACCCCCAGACACATTACACTAACAGGGAAAAACATGTCAATAAGACACTAAATCCCAAATATGTAGTCTTCTCTTGTAACAATAACTTGAGCATGTGGAAAAACTGTCTTACTGGGAGAGCATGGTACAGTACATGTATAGACAGGTTTGTGGTACTCTGCACCCAAAAAGAGACAAAAAGCACTGATCTGAATTGTTTAAATTTTCAGTAAAAAAAGAAAAAGAAAGTTTAAAAAATACTTTCTGAATTGTTTTAACTTTTTTCTCTAAAGAGAAAATTCCGTGCTATCAACTGTTGAGCATCCTTAAGAGAATAGTTGGGCTTCATAAAATTTGGGTCATGTTACTGACTTCATACATACTTTATTCTTTTTTGTGGTTCCTCTCAAGGAGTTTCAAACCATATCTGACACTAGGTTTAATGCATCTTACATTCACTGATATTTGTTTGCTCAGTTCAAGAACTAGAACAAAAAGTATGCAAAGTGACCAATACCATGGGACTTTCAAATATATAAAGACTACCTATCAGACCTAAACACAACACAATGATTATACAGGAACACTGTAACTTTGTAAGTTATGAATTCATAGTTAACAGTAACAATGTCATTGTAAAAAGAATTGTATTTTTAATACTTTTAGGTGGAAATACATATGCAGTGTGTCTGACAAGGGACTACACTTTGTCCCCCCTCCCAGACTACTAAGGGACAGTAAATATTCCTTACAAGCATGCACAGAAGTAAACAGGCATTTTTGATTGAGGTGATCCAGTTTAACTGATGATGTATTTGCATTAGTGTTTTAATTCAGTCAGAAATGTAATTTTGAAGCCTGTCACCTGATCACCTATTCTTACTATGCTTTGTTTGACATAATGACATGCACAGATCCATACTCCTTTCATATGAAATTGAACTGGAAGAAGCACTCCAACCACTAACAGGCATTTTGTCTTTTGGACAAGACTAAAAAAGCTTGAACTACACCTAAGTAAAAAAAAGTACAAAAAAATATAGAGGAGCATGGATATCCTGTTCTCAACACAAGCAATTTTGCAGATCCATACAGATCCATAACTATTGCCCTGTGCTATTTATTAATACAACCTGAGAGATCAACAGAGTCAGCAAATGCAACTTAAACTGGAAAGATTACTAATTTCAAGGATCATTTCTGAGCTACAGAGGGAGGGTCCTGGGTAAGCCCAGTTGGAGCAGACCTTTGTAAAAACAGGAGCACAGAAAATGACCACAACCACCATCCACAGCCAACGTATGTCAGGAGAGACTGTGTTTCACGGATTTGAGGCTGAAAAGCGAGGACAGCTTATGCCTAAAGTGGTGTGTTGATGGGCTTGCTGGGGGAGAGACAAGAGATGCCAAACACGGAATAGGCAAGATCAGCCCTTGGGAGACAGAAAAACCTGAGCTGAACACTTCTGAGAAGTTTAGCCGGACCTGGTAAACTACTTCATACTACTGAAGGAGAGCTGCAACTTTACTGAACACTGGGGGAGTTTGGCTTTCATTTATTGGAAAGGCCATCTGATGTGGTTTCATCAGGGTTTGTAATCCATACAGAACATAAGGGCACACCACAATTATTTGTGTGGACCTGTTAATGAGCCCATCAGTTAACACAGTCCTATCCTGCAGATACACCATTTTCCTTTTGTTTCAGTCTGTTTCACAGTACCTGCATTGCTGTACACCACAGTAATGAAAATCCTTACACAGCCTTTACTGTATCATGTATTTTTATATTAAACACTGTGCAGTATGCCAAAATAGAGAAAGGGAATTAACTCAAGTACCATAAAAATTGCAAGAACCCCACATAAGCTTTCGTTTGTGCTTTGTGGCACAAGATAATGAAAACTATAGGTTTTCTTACACGGTTGATGTACAGAATCTATTGTTATGGTCAATTATATTGTTAAAATAGAGTAAGGTACTACAAGCAGAAAAACCTACACATAATGTTCCCTTAATACCCTCTAGGACTTCTTTGGCATTAATTTTACTACCTATAATGAAACTGTTACATAATTTCTCAGGGTAAGAAACAATTTTGACATAAGAAATAAATAGGGTAAAGAGAACCAGTCTCATAACATTACTTTCTTAGAAATTTGTGAGAACTTAAAACTGTATCATTAGAGAATACGCAAGTGAGATAAGATGAAATGGCATTTTGTGTTTCTGGATGAAAATACCACATTTTCACCTAAGTATTTTGTTTTCACACAGAATGGAATGCCAAAAGGAATGCGGTTTCAGATACTCCTCATCAGAAATTTGAAATCTCGTTAAACAGTAGCTAGGAAATACAATAGCAATAGCACTTCTTATATAGACTCTTCCCTTCAGCTCACAATAACCTCATACCAGTTTAAACCTGCAAACAAATTAAAATACCTCACTGTCTTATGAAAAGTAAGCCTACTGACTTGATCCAGACTATTCACGGTAATAATACAGATATCAGCATTCTTAACTTGAATAATCAAGGACACATCACAAATCCATATGACTTGCAATGAACATAAAAATTTAAAGGATACTACAAAAAAAAAAAAAAAAAAAGTAAAACTTATTTAAAGAAGTCTCATCTAGGGAGGGAAAGTTATAGCTTCTGACAATATTCATTGATTATAATACTACCGTACAAAATTATTTAGATATTTTCAAAAATAATTCTGTTTAAAATTCAGGTGGAGCCATAGCTTGTCTAACATCCTACTAACCTGCTTCTCAGGGAAGTAGGAAGATAAACTAACAATGCAACATGCACATTTTTCAATCATTAAATCTTATTTTTCACTTTCAGTGTTAGTGCACCAATTCTAATGAATTTTATTTTAAATCTTGCCAGTTTCCTAGTTGGCAAGTAATTAGGAACTACATGAGAAGGGGCAATTTCTACAATAATTGCTCTACTTTTTTCAAGTTTGTTTTTGTTTTTTTCTTCCCCACAGGGAAAAGCAAACAAACTGATCCTGACCAGTCTAACCAAGGCCTGCTCTCCCACACAGTGCCAGCAACTTCCCATCCTCTCCTCAATTTGTCCTGTTTTGCAGGATCATGCGTGAGCACAGCCCCAAGCTAAACTGGATCCAGAAATGGATCCAGCTGACCCAGCAGAAGTCCACTGGAAACTGAGAGCACACACTTCCCCACACTTACAACTGAACTGGGTCATTTCCCCAAAGCAAGACCCGCCCCAGTAGTGCCAAAATAACATCACACAGAGGGTACAGGAGGAGCACCTCTGAAGAGACCAAGATAGGAATTGAGCCACGGAGGACATGACATCACACTGCCATTGTAAGTCACCATTCTCCATATACCAGTAGTATTTGTAATGGTGAATACAATACTCTGCTGAAGGTATCCCTAGAATAACATATGAGCCACAAATCCCAGTCACAGAAAAATACAGCCCAGTGATTAAGCTCAATTTGAAAAAGTCCCTTAGCTGAAAGGGAAGCTTTCTTTTTGCAGTCAATGGGATGTTGCTGCATACACAGTGATTCATGCACATTGAGCTCAGAGTGTGCATAAATGTTTTCAGGATCAGTATCAAATAATCACATTCCTCTTCAAAAGATCTCTATATAATCTGCAGGAAGATTCAGACCAATTATATATTTCATGACTAATTATTCTAATTAAACTGACTGGTAGCACATTAGTGATTCAGACAGAAAACAAAATATTCAGACTTTACATCCTCCTCCTCCACACTCCAGTGAAATCTCTAATGTATCTTATCATGTTTTATTTATCTCAACCCAAAGGCAAAAGTACACTGAGCTTTCCCCCAGCCCCTTAAAGTTACCTGCCCAGTATAGGGCGATGCTAATGCTGTATAATGCCATCCTGTTTCACAGCTCCAGTTTATAAAACATTTCTATGGTGGCATACACTTCCCCACACCATCACTGAGCACCACCACAAGTTGTTGCAAACTGTTATCATGAGCTGCCTGTTGGCAGCTTCCCATTGTATTGTAGCTATTTGTATTAGTTTCTTGTTGGTGGCTCACATCACAGTGAATCTCCAGTGACTTACTGACTCACTGCTACAGTCCCAGCTGCTTGCAATCTCATCTGTACATGTCTGCAAGGGGCTAATTGCTACATGGAGATATGGAACGAAACCCCCTATATTTATTGTGGAATATCATGAGTTGGAAGGGACTCACAAGGATCGTGGAGTCTGACTCCTGGCTCCATACAGGACCACCCCAAAATCAAACCCTATGTCTGAGCGCATTGTCCAAACACTTCTTGAACTCCAGCTTCCTGAACTCCAGCAGGCTCAGGGCCCTGACCACTTCCTGGGCAGCCTGTTCCAGTGCCTAACCACCCTCTTGGTGAAGAACCTTTCCCTAACACCCAGCTTGAGAAAACCCTATCACAGCTCCATGCTGTTCCCTTGGGTCCTGTCACTGTCCCCAGAGAGCAGAGCTCAGCGCCTGATCCTCTGCTCCCCTTCTGAGGATGCTGTAAGGCCACCAGGAGGCCTCTACTCCGTCTTGAGGCTGAACAAACCAAGTGACCTCAGCCACTCCTCATGCATCTTGCCCTCTAAATCTTTCAAAATCTTTGGATACTCTCTAATAGTTTTATATTCTTCTTATATTGTGGTGTCCCAAACTGCACCCAGTGCTCAAGGTGAGCCTGCAGCAGCACAGAGAAGAGCGGGACAATCCCTTCCCTTGACCGACTGGCAGTGACGTGCCCGACACACCCCAGGAGATGGCAAGCCCTCCTGGGTGCCAGGAAGGACACACTGCTGACTCACATTCAACTTGCCATTATCCAGATCCCTTTCTGCAGAGCTGCTCTTCAGCCTCTAGTCTCCCCAGTCTGTATGTGTAGCCAGGGTTGTGCTGTCCCAGATACAGAACCAAGCACTTGCTCTTGTACTTCACATGGTTGGTGATTGCTCAGCCCACTAGTCTGTTATGATCTTCCTGCAAGGCCTCTCCACCCTCAAGGGAAACCAACAGTTCCTTTAGGACAACTACTACCTCTTGCTGAGAAGGTACTACTACCTCTTACCATATTGTCTGTACTTTTGAAAATAAAACTGAGAAATGACTGTCTTGTGTCACTCTATACAGGTGAGTAAGGCATCACTATAGCCCAGTATTTGCATAGGGCATTCCAAAAGCAGCCATTTAAATGAAGACATGGTTTAAAGTCAAGTGCCCAATATACTAATTTACAAAACTGAGGCTACCTGTACAGGCAGTTTCTCTTTTTTGCCCATGTATTACAACAAGCCTTAGTTACGTGATCACCTGCTCTTCCCCAGCATCTCATCTCCACAAGGTCCAGCCTCACACTGGGCACAGGGCAGACCATACACACAAATGGTGTAGTGAACATATGTGAAGAACTGTACATTTTCCCTTTTATCGTGGACAAATCAATACACATTATTTTCTGTGATGCTTGTGAACATTTTACTGATGCCAACACTCTCCTTGAGTCCTGGAATGATGTGGTACAACTGACCGCTTTTACACGCCGTTTTCTTTCAAAACATTTAAGTGTCTTCTGTCAGTCTAAGGAATTTCTCCTATGCATGAGCCAAAAGCAAGAAAAATCAGAGAGAAATACATGAGATAAAATATGTTCAATAAATCAAAAGACCCCATATTCATTTCTTTTTCTTAGTGATATTCTTAAGACAGCTGGCCTTGTAAGACCAAGAGGAGAATATCATGATCTGCAGCTCAGCATGACTGGGAATTGGACGTACTTCAAAATCTGAAGAGCTCAGCACCGCATTGTTCAAATCAATTCCTCACCAAGTACTCAAATAAAAATAAAAAAAATCTTTTAAATTACCCTACAAGGTGCTGGCCCAGAGTTCCAATTGCTTCTAAAATAAGATCCAGGTGCTCTTAAAATCTAAGGCAGCCTTTTAATTTTCAATTGCACTTCACAGCATGTGCAATGAATGCTGATCTTTAAAAAATGTGTCTAAATCAAACACTTCATATATTGCAGAATAATTGTTTTGTTTTAAAATAAAAACAAAAAAACAGCCAAAGCTATCTTGTTGTAAAGTGATGAGCCATGTTTAATATTTTCTCTAAGCAGAAGATAACCAAAAACAAAAATCCATGTATACTTTGTCATTTTTTTCTTCCTGCTCCAAATAAAAACTTTAACTGCAGGGTAAGCTACTACTTCACCTCAGCTTTATCTGAGTTACTACTACTCAGAGGTTTATCATTATGATTATTTTTATTGTGACAACACCTAGAGAATTAGATAAGGATCTCATTATCTTTTCCATATAAAACAGAACAGATACTTCCTGCTCCTAAGAGCTCCCATCTAAGTATCTTATAAACACAGACAACAGAGTAGGAAAAAACTGGGGTATGGGAAAAAAGGTCTGAGTTTCCATATTTACATTTTTAGAATAAAACTGTAATTTATGAGATTAGGCACAAGGTCCCTATAGCGGTTTTTAAGAGATTACCTTTAACAGTGATGTTAATTCATCACACCTGTATCTACGTGAAATACCACTCTACAGATGCACCACACCCACTTTTACCCAGAGATATTGCAACTGCTGCAAAATAGGCAAGAACAAAACACACGACCTAATCCTGCTATAAGCCTCAGTCAAGTACGAGCCCATCTCACATGTGCAAAGTTTTGGGTCCAGTCAGGTTATTCCACTAAGAAGGAAAACTAGGGTTAGCGTCATGCAGCTTTGATGTAAATAATTTTAAACACTCATTAAATTGTCAGATAACCAAAGTTTTTACTTCCTCACAATCATAAACGTCCTTCAGCCAAATCTCAGATGCAAAAGCCTATTCTCTAGGCTTTTCTCGGGACCACCTACACTGCTCTCCAGGCTGTATTAAAATTTCCATGTTTACCTCTCTTTAGACAGAATCTGATTTTATATCTGCATCAATGCCTCTTCTACCTTACCTTACTTCCATCTTTCTGCCATATATACATACTATCCCCAATATAACTAGCTTGAGCTCCTCCACCCAGAACATTCGGGATTTCTAGTAGCTAGGTATCTGAGCAGTCTTTGATTCGTGGAGAGCTAGGTTTCTCAGTTGCTACAAAAAAATGCTGGTCACAAAATAAGGTTTAACCTTTAGGCATATTGAACACTGGCCATGGGCAATATATAGCTGTCAAGAAATCAACAATCATGTTATGAAAAAGCTCAAAGTGCTTTTGGAACAAACTAATCCATTATAAACATATCTCTTCAGTAGTACATGCAACATACCAGCCTTCCTTTGTATTCCTTGTAGTAACAGCAATTGTTGGCAAAAAGTTGACTTTTGAATGACAATCATGGTATGTAACGTGGCCAGCAGTTTACTTACACTTCTACATACATGTTACATAACTGCAGCCTTTTCAGGTAAGGGAAGGAAAAGCTGAAATGAAAGGAAAAGCCAGACAGATGGTCGGTAAATTATGTATTCTCACCGCAAAGGTCCCCAGGAATAGCCAAATTATACAGCAGTTCACAAGAGACATCAAGATAAAGGTGTGTGCTCTTTAAATAGACTGACCTCCAACTCCAGCTGAAATCAGCAGAAAAAGCAGAGTGATACAATGCAAGGGAGGAAAAAAATAATTAGCCCACATCAGCTGTGCTCCAGTAAAACGAATAAGAGCACATAGCTGCTTTAAAAGGGGATATACAGATGGAAAGAGGCATACTGTGACAATATAAACTCTGAACTCCATCACTGTGGCAGAACCTTATTTAAAAATATTCCCAACTCATACAATTAAAATGTATTCAAAAAATGGGCTTCCTTGGTTTCAAAGTTTATTAAAGATGCATGTATTCCTTGGGGTTCTTAGTATTACCCTTCCAAAAATAACACAAGCAAACTGCTGACACAGTTCTCCTAAAATATGAAGGAAAACTTCAGGCTTTTGAATGGTTCCTTAAAGTACAATAATGCTTCCTTTCATTCTTTAAGTTCGAACTATATAAAATTCAAAGGTTTCATAACTAAAAATAATAATAATAATAATCAGAAACGAAATATCTAGTTGAGAGTTTCACTGTGTTAGTTTCCATTGAACCTGAGACTTGCAACCACCTTTTTTTTTTTTTTTTTTCCCTCCACATAAAGCAGGGACACCTGAAGGTCAGGATACAGTCACTTTAAATCATTACAATACTGGATAAATCCTAAAAAGCAAAATCTATAGAATAAAATTTCAAACGAGCATGCAAGCCCTGCAAGTACTTTTCAATGCCAATAATGTGATTTGATGTTGAGCAGCAAATCCCCAACCAATGAAAATCTGTGGAAAAAAATAATAATCTCTGGAAGTTTAAAAAACAAACAGCATCACCTAGAAGTTGAACTGCAAAATAACACTTTTGTGAGGACCAGGAGTTGCTTGTAGAATTTTAACTTTTACTAAGTATAAGTCTCACTCTCTGCCGTAGCATAGTTATGAAAGATCGCTTCCAAAATTTAGAGAATCTCAACACATTCCTGAGGAGGAAGCAGCTACATATTAAAAAAAAAAAAAAAAAAAAAAAAAAAAAGTAGTTGGCTGTAACAATCTGGAAGTGACCTAATCCCTGAGCTAAACAAAAGAACATCAGTTAACACCCCACCCTTGACCCTACAGATAGAAGGGACACTCCTGACAAAATCCATGAATAGCTTTATTTATAAAGAGAAATAATAAGATTAATGCAAAGCTGATAAAAGAACAAACTTGTGATTTACATAAAAAAGAACCAAGGAAGCAAGCAGGCAAACACAGGGCCTTGAACAGAATTAAACATGCAGCAGGCAGTAAATATACCTGAAAGACTGGATGAACCGGCAACATAAAGGCCACAACGTCAAACAGAGAAACAAAAGTGAAGGTCCTTAAATTGCATTTTTCTATGCAGAATAGGAAAAACATGTATGGCAGCTTGTATGTCCAAAATAAGCTAGGAGAAATGAAGATATGGTTTTAAACAATAAGTGCCACAGTCGGTGACAGAACAGTTCATGCACCCATGGCAATTGAAAGGGCAGACAGGGCAGTAAGGTTATTGAATTCAGTCCATAGTTAGTGTGACATATTATAAGCTTTTAAGTTTACACATGTAGCAAGGCTACAGCAGACTAATCAGTCCTCAAACAGCATTTAAAGTTAAATACAACAAGGTTCAGTGATCACCGTAATGTTTCCCAAAAGCAGCATACAGAAGTGATATGTTGCACTTGGTTCTACACCAGCAGCCAGTTCTATACCCACAGTGTGTATGAGCTTGCTGATGCGATAGTAAGATAATGAGTTTTTCCAAGCACTTGAAGAACAAAAGCCTCCATACCCATATTTTCACTTTGATTATGACAAAATGTAATTATCAAACTGGATAGTTTTCTGCTTTAAAACCACAATTTCCTGCACATGCAGGTGTGGAATGAAAACTGAACATCTCACAAAATGATGAGATTTACCTTAGATAGTTGTAGTTAATATTTGATTATGAATTTCAACTAAACTGTAAAGAAACTGTCTTGAAAAATACACTTGGCAATTTCAACTTTCAACTTGGCAATTATTGATTACCCAGCAATGATTCCAGTTCCAGTGACTTATAAGCTATCCCAAAATGAGACTATTTAGACCAAGAATTGGCTCATCACACATTTAACCATCTTTAAGTATGACATTTTGAATAAAAGCCAAGTAAACCTGTCACGCCTGATCACCTAAGCAACCTACACACAGCCAGTACAGGTATTGTATAGACTGTCCACCGTGTCCTGAGATTTCTGGTGAGTAGCACCTGTGTAGAGCCAAGATCATTAAAAGTAGTTTAATTTCCTGCCAGCAGCAGTGGTTTGCTGGTGGTAGCCACCTCTGCCAGGAACACAGGACACTTTCAGCTCTGAGCTTTACTCCTCTGAGGTAATCAGGTCACACATCACCTTCTAGGATCTTCATTTGGCAGAACACAAAGGGTAGTAAAAAGAACAAAAGCAGAAATTGTGATTCTAGCATTTTACTGAGATGCAGTCTTAGCTTCCAAAGTGAAAATGTAAAACAACTAAAAGCAAAGCTGCTGCACAAGCACAAGAACACTTCAGTCAATGAGGTGGTCTGCAAGCTGTGAGGTGATGGGCGAAAAGTCCTTTTTATTTGACAAGTAAGATTCAAAAGAGACAGAAACCTGTTTTTGTGAAACAGTTCTTGCTTTTCAAAAATGGAAATCAGGATGGGAGGGGAATAATTTATGCAGAAATACCCTCTAGTTTTGTATTCTGCTCTGTGTTTGCTCTAAACACCCACAAGTATCACATACAACTCGAATACTACAAACTATACAAAAAAAAATCTCAATTCAGAGCTATGTAGATAATTGATGCAAAGTGGCTCAGCTTGAATTTTATTTTTTATATGTGAAAGTCAAAAGATTTCAAGGAGAAAAAGAAAAAACATCAATCTGTTCCATTTCTTAAAATGGAAAAAAAAAAAAAAAAAAAAGAAAAGAAAAAAACACGCAAAGACTGAAAATATCTGTTAACAGATAAGATCACCATATCTATATGGAAATGTAGTTTGGACACTTCAATTTTCAGCTGGATTTCATGAGGTCTACATTCTGGCCTGATTACAGCGTAACTAATGCAAAATATTTTTAAGCTACTACCAAATACGAGAGAAGATGAAAAATACTTCCAGTGAAATTGCTTTTACTTTCCTTGGCATAAACTTAAGCTCCAACAATCTATATCAACAGCATGGTACCTTGTTATGTGCTGATTTTAAACAAAATCAACTTCATGAATCTGGTATCTCTGGTCAGCAAATAGTGGAATAGAAGACTTTCCAAAGAACACTCACATTGAGTCTGCCTGTTTTCATAAATTGGTTGTTCTCAGTCTTTCATAAGGGCTCTTCCTTTGCTGGGACCTTCATGAAACAATTCATACTGAGCTCTAAAATCCCTCCCAGTAAAAGCAGAAGAAGTTCAGGTTGCTGACAATCTGTCAGCCCCATTCTGATACTACAGGTTAAGAAGCAACGGACCAAGTCAATCAAATGAATTATCTACTTACAAACCAGCTCCAAAGATTCCTGTTCACTGTAGGTTTATCACAATCTGTCAGACTACTAAAGTCAAGTCAGGCTTAAAATCTGTCCTGGAGATGCGTGAAGTTTGTGTATCTGTAATAAATAGCTCATGAGAGGCAGACATATCGCTGAGCTAATCTGAAATGCGTGTCTGCCTGCCCATGATAAAAGCAGGCTTTCACTCTTCGTCTAGAGTTTAAAAAGTAGATATCTGATTGACAGATAATTAAACCGCAGGGAAAGCGAGCAAAAGGATCAAAAATGTGTTTCTTTGAACATTGGGCCGCTAATGGCAGCATGGTAACTCCTCCCATGCAGAACTGTAGCATTTTTCCTTTCAGTTAATACCAAAGCACACTCAGAGCAGCCAGACAGGCTTAAAGCCAAGTGTAGCGATAATGCATCCCCTCACTTTACAGACTGGGACAGGACTGCTGCAAAGTTCTCCCTGAGGTGATTCAACCACATGAGCTACTGGTATTCTGTGATGCCTCTTCATCAGGAAACTTTTTTTTTAAAAAAAAAAAGTAGCATTGACGCTTCTCTAATTACTTATATTTTTATTATCAACTCTTCATTTTCCTTCCTTTGCTGAATGCTACTGACAAAGCTCTTATGAAGAGCTATATCCACAACAACCTAGTACAGTAGTGCATGAGAAAAGACATCACAGATTCTACTTCACAACTTCTGTTTTAACTCCTGAGTAGAGATGGATGGAGAGAAAGCAAACTCTTTCTTAACTCATTCTTCGCTGCCAACAATTTTTTATTTATTTTTTAGCCTTAGCATGCAAGGGAAACACTGTTTAAGATTTCCCAACACCTCTGCCTTCTCAGTGCAGTCTTACTCATCTCTTGCCCCACAGGGACACTTTAAAACAAGGATACTTCTCCCCCTTAAGCTCCTTTACCTGATGAGGCCATCTTTCTGCTTAAAGGCTGTCATGACTTGCTTGTGCACAGATAAGCCCATGTGTCCTTTTTTGTGCAATCAGAGCTTACTACTATAAATTTTACAGACTATTATGCTGATTTCTTTCTGCTGTAAAATAAAATTATTCCCAACTAGACATAAAAAGAAGAGTATTTGCAAGCCCTCAGATCTGTTCATGACCATATATATCTTCTGTGTAATATGAAGAGTACAAACAGTAAATATCATACACTAGAATTCAGCCTTACAGGTGACGACAACTTCATACCCATTCTGCAGATATATAAATAATGACTGATTTAAACAAACCAGTTATCCAGTCTTGCCAAAGCAGAATGGGCTATGGAAAACCTTCATTTTCCTCATATCTTCCTAATTTTGAAAACATTGTGAATGTTATTTCTTTTCCTTTTATTTAACTTACTTATACAACAAAACAACAAGATTTGACTTGGTTTAAAAAGTAAATATTAGAAAGCTCCTGTTTTATTAATGTGACTGAGACCCCTGTTTAAACGTCACAGCTCTGTGGAAAGCTATTCTTCTAGAAAAAGTTGTGAAAAGTTAGTGAAGCATGAATTGAGCACTGCCTAATAGCATGGCTACAGGCAGTAGTTCCAAGCATGTCTTAAGACAATCAGAAATATTGATGAACATGCAGTAACAAAGAAATATTCACAACTGTGGGGAAAAACTTAATTCAAGTTCCCTGTTCATGGGGCAAAAAGCGTATTAAATAAATCGTATAGTTTGTCAGCCAGAGTATTTTGACCAAATGAGATACATACAAGGACAGAAAACTCCTTCCAGTCTTTTCTCCATATTTCACATCTGCAATCACTCACCAGTTCAGATGAAGCAAACTTTTCAGGCAGCCTAAAACTGTTCAAGATATTTCTACCAGCAACAACACATAGATGTTTGCAAAGGCATGGAGAAATATGGTAACCAAACACCCAGTCCTTCACAGGTACAAATAAAAAGATATGTGTAGAGCCTGGCTTGCAAACTATGGTAGTGCACTAGTTGGAACTGGCACCTGGAGGATGGCTGTATAGAAATTGTTCACAAGACACTGTTCACTGGATCTTGGAACAGGATATAAATATGTACAAGTCATTCAGCTTTTCATCTAAGTTAGTAAACTGATTTTTAAGCATGTAATCTTTTCCTAACTCTGAAAAATTACTATGTGATTCCACTTCTTTTTTTTTTATTATTTTTTTTCCCCATTGTTTCATTTCCATGATTCTCCCAGATTTACCAGATGGAAGGCTCCTGAAAATTGGTCCCAACAACAGACATTCCCAGTAGAAGATGCTCCAAGCCATGAAACAGGGAGAGACCATGTTGCTTTTATCACCTCTCTGTGAAAGTTCTCCCTCCTGACTTCCCAGAAGTACTCTTGTTTCTATTCATTTATGCAAACTATGAGAAAAACTTCTTCACTCTGCCATGACATGAGGACAGAGGACCCAAAGAGATTTAGTTGGACAGATAGGACCAGAACCCATCACTCTGCTGCTGCTGCAGAAAAAGATCCCGCAGCTCTGGTAGAGGGGAAGCAGCCAGCCCAAATACGACCACTCTCAGTAAGAAAACTGACTTCTACAATGCAGGTTTTCTCTTTCCTTGGTGCCTGCATCATGTTCCACAAACTGCACTACGGCAGCAGAGATTGCTGTTTGAGCTAGTGGAACATTAAGATATTTCATATATATTGACTCAAAGTGACAGCATTTGACTTCAGTTGAGACAATCTGTCCAATTCAAATGAGTTTAAATTTAAAGACTAGTTGATGTAAAAAGAGAGAGAGGAAAAAAGCACTGTGGCTAAGTCTAAAAGCTAAGACAAGGAGAAAGCTCTAGAGAAAGCAGCAGTGATAGATAGGATAAAGGATAAAGGCAAAAACGGTTATTATAAAACGTATTTAAAATAAATAGCCACTTATTACTATCTGGAGTATAAAAAGAAAAATCTCATCAAAAGCTAATGATGTTCATGTTTCTAAACTAGACACAGGAGGAAAAAAAATCCCAGTGCCCACTTTAATAAAATATTTGCCAACACAAAAGATTTACAACCTTTAGTTTTCAGACTTCTGACTTTGCATAACAAGCTGGGAAAGACTTGGATAATAGAGAGAGTTGTGTTTCTTTTTAAAAAGGAGGGTGCCATAAAATGCAATTCTACGTTTTGAGTTTATGAATATACATTCATTAAAATGTACTCAAAGTATTAGGAGTTAACAGAAAATTATGAAAGATTTTCTGCAGAGTATGAGGGTAAACTGCACAGTAGATTCCCACCTGTCCTGATTACAATGAAATGTTCTTTTTAAAAGCCGGTCATCAGACTAAGAATTTACAAGGAAAGACATCAAACCAACTCTGTTTCTCTGAAGAAAGCGAGTGATTTGCTGGCCTCTCCTCTGCTTAAATTGTAGAACAGGACCATGCCCAAGTGAAAAAAAAAATATATTATTCCTGAAAGAGTTAATGACAGAAGCTCTTCAACTGACAAACCCATGGAACAGGGTAGGCCTCTACAATATTGAGTCTTGAAAAGTAAAATATCCAATACGATGAATTCAGGCTGAGAGTGGACTGAGATAAAATATTCAATTAGCCTATAGCCTGACCCCACAGACTTCCAGTGGTGTTCGAGAAAGATGAGCTGACTTTGTCACTCTCACCATACAGAAAGACTTATGGGTCATTTATCAGCAGCAGAAAGAAGCCAAAAGCAAATCTTGGCAGCAACGGAGGCTACCGAGTATTCTTAAGCAAAGAAGCATTCATTAGTATCAAACAAATACCTAATGAACAATAAGAAAGAAAAATGCAATATTGAATTATGAGCATACAATAGGCTAATAAAGCCATATACTTCGGCACATTGTTGCAAATAAAAGCACAGCTTTCTGTCTGAGGAGTCAGAACAAGAGGACTCTAATGTCACCTGTAAAACTCTTAATCATCATCTTCTAGGAATACTCCTTGGGGAAATGAAGCAGCAAGACCAGTCCTATTTCTTCTTATTAGGTGCAAAGGTGAATAATCATCTCTTGTGCTAACAGGTCACTATTTGCAAGAGATGCAGGGCACAGATCTGTGCACAAGACTAGGTGCTCTAAGGACCTGAGATATCTGGGTGGTACAAGCCAGTCAACTAAGACCGTCAGCTCCAAGTCATAGATAGTAGGTCCCTGGCCACATGGTACCATTAAAAAGAATCTCATTGCCCTACTTTTCTGATGAAGGTCTTGATCATTTCAATTAAAGCCTCAATTCTTCCCCATCAACTTTCATCAGCCAATATCTGCATAAGTCCAAAGGCATCTTCAATAAATCTATTGAAATATTTCATTAAAAACTTTGACCTTAATTTTGGTCAGAAAAACTGCAGGTATTATTTTCAATTATTAGACCTTCCCTATATCCAGAAGAGAAGAAACCCCAACATGTAAATCAGAAGTTTCTTCACAATAAGAGGAGCTAATTTCATGAGAGCTGTTGAGTGAAAGCACCTCCCTTCCACCAAATCATTCATAAGCTTATATAAAACATCTCATCGGGACTCCACAACACTTATAACACTTTTTTTATTATTATTTATTTATTTTTAATTCCAGAGAAAAATCTTCATAATCTGGTATGTTCATCTTACTATTATCTCAACCTTACAATGAATTTTGTACAGGATGTCTGTTCACCAAGTTGAAATCTTAGCATGAAAAAAACATCTAGAATCTGCTCTAGCTAACATTAAAAAACATAAAACTAACATTAAAAAAAATAATAATCCCCAAAGCCACCAAACATCCAATAAACCAATTCTTTGTGATGCCTCACAGCTCTTTAAAGCACAGGATAAATCTCAAATTACTGCTTGAAAATCTCTATGGGAATATAGCAAAAGCTTTTGGCATTGCATCTCTGAAGTATTTTGAAATAAAAGTGGTTCATTCAATCAACCATTCAAACTAATCTATGCTCTTTGATGGGATAGATATACTTAATCTTCAAAATACAGGACATTACAGTTGTCACCTTCCACAGTGACAGACAAATCAAAAGATTAAAAATACAAAATTTTATCTAGAAAATGAATAGGGATTTTGAGTGTCTCTGTGTCTCCTCCAATACAGGAACAAGAAACTTAAAATGGATCAGTAAGTGGCAGTTTCAAAAAAAATAAAATAAAATTACAAGTAATATTACCTTATTCAACAACTACTCAGCTGAAGAACAACTACGGAACCCTATGTCCCAGGGTATTGTGAAAGCTTATTTTTTAAATACAAAGAACTTCTAAAATTATTTGAAACTGAGTTATGGAAATTAAATCTACTATTGCTAATTACAAAGGCTAAGCAACTCCTTTAAGAAGTCCCTGAGCTGGAGACTGGCAGAGCAAGCTGGAAAGACACTGACATTTCCCTGATCTCACGCACACTTCTGCACTGTCATCAACCAGCAGATGCGAGACAGGGGTTAGACTGGCCTTAAAGCTGGCTCTGTATGGCTACCGCTGGTGGTAGCTCTTTTTTCTGGTAATTAAACTTTCTTTTCCATCCAAAGGCTTCATCTATTAGCCTGTTCATCCATATGAACTGAAAAAAAAAATAAGTATATAAAACACCAAATAAATACAGCAAAGAATATATATATTCTCTTCACAGTGCTTTTGTAATTATTTTGGAACGGTTCAGTAGAGTCATGGAACATGTCAACCCACAGACTCCCCTATTTCATGGCTCATTGGCTTCTGTGGTGGGCTGTAACAGCCACAGATGGATAACACAAGAGAGACTTTTGGGTATCTATGGAAACAAGTAGCAGAAGTCTGCCTCAAGGTCTTTTCTTCAGATCCTTCCCCCATGGTAGGAAGCGGCAAGGAGCCCCCCCATCCTCCAAAATGCAGAGGAACAAAAGGAGGCAGCAGACACTTGGAAATCTGGAGCTGAGGCAAGTGAGGAGGCAGAAGAGGAGGAGGAAAGATAGGAATGCTAGAATTAAAGAGAACTAAGGGGAAAAGCAAAAAAAGTTGAAGAGCAAGACAGTATCCTTCCCGTAGCTTGATTTCTAGGTAGCCTACTCAGTAGACTCCACTGGTATTTTCTGTGTTATTCACTTCAGTGTGTTTCCAAGCCAACTGCTCTCCACTGTTTGCTTACATGAGGGTCCATGCAGCTGTACTGGGTTAGTGGTCAAAGCAAAACAAAAGAGTGAACCAGTTTCCTCTGGGTGAGGTGCAAATGAAACCAATCCTTGAAATCAAGTGGCATTAGACAAGTCAATGTCTTATAGCTTAAAAACACCAAGATGAAAAGTTGTGGTTTTCCCCTACGTGTTTCCATCAAAACTTGCTGGGTTTCATTGAATTTGTGCCTTCAAACAACATTTTAATGAAAAGGTAAATAAAAATCTATTTCAGTAAACAAACCATTCAAAAAAAATCACCCCATTCTATCAACATGAATTTTAGCAACTGCATGCTGTCTTTGCTGTTTTATTTCCTCTGCCCTTACTTCAAGATTAATAAAAACTTAGAGGAAAAAAAGCAAGAATGCCTGCTGACTTCTTAAGTACACAAGGTAGTAGATACTGTCGGGCTGCGAAAGCTCTAAGAATACAGCTACAGGAAGCCCTCCCTGGTTTCCAGACATGGCTAGTGTTGTCCAAAGCTGCTCTTCTGTTTTCATAGTCCCAGACACATAACACATTCCATCTGGTTACATCAGGTTGTATTACACCTCCTGATCTCATGGAAATCTCATATGATGAGACACAGCTCAGCAACATACTGAATAACATGTGTACTTGCCATAGGCAGATAACAACCTGTGAACAGGGCCAAGCTACTTCCTCAGGAATAATAAGTTGATGACAATTTCCGTGCTAGCACATCTCAGATGAAGACTGCAGCACTACATGCAAATTAACATTTATAACATAAACACATTCACACTGCAGGTGGGTAATATAATCAGTGGAGAAAATGAGTTTATCATCATATACCTTTGCCTGACTCCAGTACCCCATCCAGCTATTCACCATCCTGAAGCTTAGTTCAGTAATTAAACTCAAATTAATATTGAAAAACAGCCATCAAATGATTTTCATAAACAATTATAAGCATGCAACATTTGGACATTCTGCAACTGTAGCTGTCAAACTAAGGCCCAGGAGAGCCAAAATTCAACCCTGGATCAGCAAATAGTCTTTTAGTAAATATGGACAGTATAATCTTAAATTCTGCTACATCACACCCTGTCATCTCAGGCTGAAAATGCAAACTTCTTGCAAGAGCAAGAGCAGATTGACCACTTTCCTGTGAGACACAATAAATCATTTTAATTCTACATTGGTGGAGACAGCACTTTCCAGACAGCATTAATATGCATACAAAGATATGCGTGTGGGGAGCTGTGCACACTATGCCTGGGCATGTTTGTTTTTAGAGAAACATCTACCCAGACAGGAAGAAAGAAAAAACAGCAAGTATATCTGTGCCAGAACCCGGGACAATACTGAGACTGCTTTGAGTACTTGTGTCCTGCATGTGCTCCTAATGGTTTCACAGCTGTGCAGTAACATGGACACCTTCCACTGACTTTTCTTTAAAAAAACAAAACTAACCCTACAACCATGTTTTAAAAACTACACATGCAGTTTCCAATATCTGGAAATGGCGTCTACCCACTCTACAACAGCACAGATATTTTCATTCTCTATTTATATGTGTGGGTGACATAATTTATACAAATGCACACACATGCACATACGGTACTGCAGAACTGCAAATATATATATATATATCTTTCTCCCACAAGGACAGGCTGCCATGTTTTGTCAAAATTTTCCCAAAGACAAATATGCACAGATTCCTTGCTTTCAGCAATCATCTGCTGCTGTAGAGTGAATCCACCAATTCACCACTTCCTCGCATCTCCAGTTTCATGGACAGTGTGATCTCAATAGCCTAAGCCCACCAGCTTCAGCTGCCTCTGGCCCATTCGGGGCTTTTCAGGCAGTCCTTAGTATCTTCCATACATTTCTACAGCACCTACTTGCAAGAGCACAACCATATAGACCATAACCTGTATTTCAGGAACTTTCAACCCAGCTGCTCCCTATTCAGAAGTCTTCAACGTACACTGGAATTTTGCTGCAATCTGTTTGAAGACATCCAACCTATAAGGGCTTTCAGGTGTCTGTAAGTTCACAACATCTTCATGAATTCATTAAATCCACAGATGCAAAACTCTTATGTTCCAACTCTCTTTGTGTTGTCATTCAGTAACTCCTACGTTGAATGCTCCTACGTTGAATGTATTCACTTTACCGGTACCTACATCTCTCTTTTTTTTTTTTTTTTTTTTTTTTTTTTTTAGTCTTGCTGGATCACTGATTGTCATCTGTAGAAGATTCCTCCAGCCAAATTATGTCTTCAGATATACCTGAGTGACTCTGCTCAATTTAATTCAGCAATTGGAACTTAATTAAAAATTCTGTTGAGAATGTGTGGGCCAGAATAGGAAATGGCTCATCATGCCAGAGCTGTATTAGCTCTGCAGCACTGATAGGAACTTGAACTAATAAAAACTTTTTGTTCATACTAAAATGAATACCCCGGACTTTCATTAGACAGTAGGAGCAACTCCCGTAAGATGACAATCGTATCAGAAAGCAGATCTGTTCTGCAAGAATTTCTCTATTCACTTTTCAAATTAAAAACCACATCAAATAAAGGGAACCTCCATTACAACCTAAGAATACATAATTTAAATCTACTTACCCTCCCCATAACTGTCCAGGGAGAAATTGTGTGAAATGTACTCAAAGTTATTAGTTATTCGAAGAACTGAAATGACCCCAAAAGTTTGGATCTGTCCTTTCCAATCAAGAGTATTTCACTTATTTTGGCGTTTAATTCACTACTTGTTTAATTCCTATTACTTGAATAATTCCATGTAGCATAGCTAAACGCTCCTTTCTGCATGGCTAGTTAAAATTCCTTTTTTTCCCCCTCCTAACTACTATATCACCTTACATTTTAATTACATGAAGATACTGAATTTCTCCTATGAAGAAAGACTGAGGTAGCTGGGGATGTTCAGCCTGAAAAAGAGAAGGATCAGGGGTGACCTTATGCAGCTTTTCAATACTTAAAGGAGACTTATAAAAAAGACAGAGAGCAACTTTTTGCTCAGGAAGACAATGATAGGACAAGTGGGAATGGCTTTAAATTAAAAGAAGGGAGATTTAGACAATTACTTTTACTTAAAGACTCGTTTTGTATGAGACCTATCTAATGCTTACACAGCAACAAACTGAGAAAAGAGCAAGACTACAGCCAAAACACCGAAGTTTGCTCTGCTGTTGCTGACCCTGCACTGGAAAAATTTCAGAGGTCCACAGATCAAAACCACACAGTTGGAATAACTGGAACAAGACTGCTGAAATCCGACAGTCTTGGTTGAACATGCTAAATTAAAAAACACAACAGTTTAGGATTTTCCTTTCTACTTAGACTCACAGTATTTTTTTTTATTTTTTTTTTATTTTTTACAGAAAACCAATGTATTCTGAATGCTGAAACTGTTGAAAAGTGAGGGATAAATACTCAAAAAGACAGAAGAACTGGATTTGACACATACCTTGTTTTCTCATGCATACTCTCCATAAAAATTCATGCCTTTTAGCTTGATTAACCACAGACATTCAAGTGTAACTTTTAAGTAGAATAACCACCAAGATTTCATTTAAAATCTAACATTCAGTTTAATGGTCTTCATTAACAATTTGTTTCTAGGACATCCTGTTTCTTGTTATCATTCAAATGGCTTCTAAGATTAAAATCTCACTTGGTGTTATTTTCTTCTTATCAAATGTGCAATCTAAAATACAATGCAAATTGATAAGGCAAATGCATTAACTTTTGCTACTAACTTCAACTATGAATCCAACTGCAAGGCTCAAAATTTGCAAATCAAACTGCTGTTATTGAATTCCTTGGCAGCTAGTAATAAATACTCCTCTCTTCCACAGCATTTTACTTCTTTTGATTGGAAAGCATGTAATAACAGTCACTATCATTATCTCTGTTATATACCTTTTATGAAACAAGAATGTCTAAAGGGAAAAGTTTTATGATGCTTTATACTTTAATCATCTTAATTTTTAATAGGGATTCCAAAGAGAAGTTCAAAGTATCATTAAGAATCTGATTCACAGTGTCAGAGTCAATGGAAAATCAATCTTACAAGATTTTGCCACAGGCTTCCAACTGCTTTTCTTCTTCATTGCTCTTGCTATTTGAATGTTGTCTCAGTTTTGTTATGCCATTCTAAAGCATCATAAGAATTATTTTTATTTTATTAAACACTCACCTCAAACCACTGGCCATGTGACTGCATTTTAAGGATGACACAAGGGTCTGGTTTTGAGAGGGCATCCCTATCTGATATGCCTTTGCATGCAACTCGCAGCTCCACTTTAGTCAGGCATGGGCTGTTAAAAATTCCCAGGGTATTGGCTGCTGATTCATAGATGTTGCTCATTTTCTTCATTCCTTTTCCTGTAAGGAGAGAAAAGGTCCATTTAGAATAGTGCAGGCACAGCACAGCCCTTCCATCCACAGAGAAGTCAGCACAAGGTTCTGCTAGCCTATAAGACCCTGCCGTTGTGAACAAGAGGAAAAAAAAAAAAAAAAAAAAAAAAAAAAGCATCTATGGAAGAAAGGAACACATCATCCCGTATTTTCCAAAATAAGCCAACTTCAGAATGAAACTTTCTACCATGTCCCTGAACTCTGGGGGTGAACCATGAACTTGGCATACAGCCGTGTTCCTACTTTCAGGGCCACATTTCCCCTGGCAAACGGACAGACAGTGGTAATTCTGGATTTCTCCGGAGAGTGTCTTATTCTGAGGCTTCATTAAATTTGTTCAGCACTCTTGCCGTCTGCAGGAGTACACCTAAAAAGCACGCATTTCACCTCGCACAAACTCTGTATGTAAATTCAGCAGGTCTCTTCCATATCAATCTTAGCTTCCAGGATACATTTTACTCTCTATTTCCATGCTTATCACTGAACATTACTTCCTCCAAAGCCCAAGAAATCAGTCTGGGTTGATGGTCTAAGCAGTAGGGCAGGATATTTATGATGACAATTCATGTTGTTATACTCTGTCCGCTCTTTTTAGGTCAGAAACCACTATTATGTGATCACACACAGCTCAAGTAGTGGCAGGCTCTGGCCTTACTTCATTACAAATGCCACCACCACCACAAGCACAAATGTTGCAGCTTGAGCCTTCACTCAAACAGAAGCCACAAAAGACATTTTTAACACAGACCTGGGTAAATATATATTAAATCACTATATGTTCATTTCTCATCAACAAAGATTATGGGAACACCTTAATTTGCTCACTCATTCTGAGCTTGCCAATCTGGTCCCTAACAATCTGTGTCCTAACACAAGGCTTAGTGCCTTATCACACTCCTCCTCCCACATTTATAAGGACTGCAAAAAAATAATTTCATGCTTTTAGAGGGCAGATTTATCATACCAGATCATCAACAGTTTTTTTGTGGTCTGTTTCCAGCCTCCTCATTGTCTCTTCCATAACACCCAGTTCTCAGAAGTTAATGATTTTTGAGACTTTTTTGATAAAAGTTAACTTTTGGTGTTTTGGAAAAGAAATTAAAGCTTTCTTTCCCCAATGCTGAGAATTTATAAAATAAAAACAAAAATCACCTTCAAAATATCCAGTTTCCCTGTGAATTACAGAGGGAAAATTTGAAAGGTATTGGTAAATTCAGAGTAAGCAGACTTTGCAATACAGTGTCAACATATAAGAAATACAAAGAAACTTCAGGAATTTAAGTTTGAACAATGAGTCAGACAATCTGTTCTCCATGTAGATGAAAGAAAAGCATGTTAACAATTTACAAGTCTTCAAAACCCTTTCAAATCTATACAACAGCTTACCCTATAGCCACAGTCTGCTGTGAAAACCCTCACCCACACTGTTGGATTCAGTATGTTTCAAAGTCAGATGGGTGTGGATGGACTCTAACCACCCTCTTCCAGCTCAGGACCCATGGGTTTATGTCCTTATGGTAAAATCTGCTTCTTGAAATATGAGCCACCACCATCATAGTTTCCCACAGCTTAAGATCACAATAACCTCCTTCAGCCCTCCCCAGTTACCTGCAAATACTGTCACCCAAACTGTGTTCCCATGGACTTGCCACCAGGAAAGAAATGTGACCAGGAAAAAACAAACGAACAAACAAAATAAACAAAACATGGAAAGTGTAACAGCATTAGGGTGCATTATTAAGCCCAAAGAGAATACTCAGATTCTGCACTATGTATTCCTATATGCTGGTTTTGCTTCTCAAATATTTTTAGCTGAAACTCTTGAAACTGTAAATAGACCGGCATCTCTCAGATCTTAAAGTCTTTCCCATTTTGTGCTGGGTCAATTCACATGAGTAATGGCAAGACCGCAGTCCTAGCCTGAAGGCAATAGCATACACAGGGGAACTAGGCTCTAGCCTAATCTGAACCACTTTGATAAAATCTTAAATTGAGGAGCAGTGCCCTGCATGCAGGAGGGACCTGATATCTGATATCTCAGCTAAGCACCACAGTAAGCATCTGGGAAAAGTACTACCAAACCTGTTGGTTCAAAACTACATTTGTGAGACCAGTTTTTGTCTTTTTGTTTGCCCTTTTTTTTTTTTTTTTGTTCCCAAAAAGAGAACAGAGTAAGGTGGTGGCAACTTTGACAAAGCAACTACAGGCTACTATTTAGCTAAAATTTATAGAAACATTTATATGTATTTTGCTAGCAAATTTTCCATTCTGTTTATATCATATATTTCTGCTTTTTCATTCTATTAATAATATATCCCTGCTACATGATGTCAGGTACCTGCATCTCCATCAACTGGGATTAAAAAAAGTTAGAAACTGAGGTGGGGGCACGGACTGTTGTCTAATTATTCATCGTACTATAATCCCATCTCCTTCAGAAAGCTGCTCAACAAACTCATCCTACACGTTTACAAGACATTTTTACACGTTGCCCTTTCCAAATTGAAATCCATTTGAAAATTGGGTTAATTCTGTCTCATGCACATCTTATATCATTAATGAAATGTCATCCTTTGTGCAGAAATAGGTTGGTGATTTAATTAAACCGGATGATATCAGTACTAAAGAGAAGGGGAAAAAGTAGCAGAATGAGGTGGAGAGATATTTTTCTTCCTCCCACAATAATTATACACTGTTTTTTTTGGAATGGTGGGTTAAGTATAAAATTATATTTCTTTTTATCACTAAAACTATTACTTCAGCTTTTACAAGTTCTAAATTTATCAATGGAAAAGATCAAGCCATAGTCTTAGTCTTTTGTCCCATTATATTCTTTTAATATAATCACCAGTTTGGGCTGTTGCACTGATGTCATGTTACCAGGAAGTTGGGAGCCTGGGAAATAGATTTTGAGCCTACTGAAAGTGACTAAAAAAGTATTATTTTACGTAAACATAGACAAGTTAGATTGCATAAGATTTTTTCTTCCCCCAATTAACTACGTACATTATTGATGGAGAAATAAATTATTCATTTTTCTTTGCTACAAGCTTTTCCTTCTTCACTTCATTATAACCTCCTTATTCTTTCCATGTCCACATGGCTTTAGAATGCACTGATTAAGCACTGTATCTGTCAGAGGAAAGTGATAGCGTAGCTAGGAAAGGAAGTGAACAAAGGGATCGGTCACATACTACCAAATTTCCAAGTCACTGCTCCATGCATTCTTTCATTTCTCCTTAAGAACAGGAAAGCAGTGTATCATCATATGCTACCCACACTTCACCTCCCACACAAATTCAGTAGCCAGTGCTAGACTGCATGGAACAAGGATGCAAGATCAGGCCTTATGTTTTCACCTCTCCAAGGTGAAACACCAAGGAAGAAGGTAATACCGACTGAAAAAAAAAAATAGAAAAAAAAATGCTTTGCTATCTTGAAGTACGCTGTACTGAAATCTAAAAATGTATAACGTTAACAACAACAAAAAAGTGTGAAAGACCTTGATGTACCCTATGGAATATGAAGAAAAAGCAGGGATCTTGGAAGACAGTTCCAGTCTCCCAAAACTACTTTACATCCAACAGACTTAGAGCCATTTTAGTAGAAAATGATGTGTTCTTCTGATAATTTTAAGTGATTCATGGAAAAGCTGTTTCAGGCAGGGATGAATCTGTGGATGAAGTTGCACCCCTGGGGAAGAATAACCCCATGCACCACTGCATGCTGGTGGCTGACTGGCCAGAAAGCAGCTTTGGGACAAAGGACCTCAGTGTCCTTGTCAACACCAAGTTGAGCATGAGCCAGCAATGTGCTTATTTGCTACAAAAAGAAGGGCAACAGCCTCCTGGGCTGCCTTAGGCAAAGCACTGCCAGCAGGTGAAGGGAGGTGATCCCTGCCCTCTACTCAGCATTACTGAGGCCGCACCTGGATGTCCATTTGTGGACACCATAGTACAAGAAAGACATGGACTTACTGGACCAAATCCAGGGCCATCAAGACAATTAATGGACTTGAGCATCCATCATATGAGGAAAGGCTGAGAAGCTCAAACTGTTTAGCCTGGAGAAGAGAAGCCTCAGGAGAATCTTAATAATATGTATAAATTCCTGATGGTGAGAAGAGTAAAGAACAAAGGCAAATTCTTTTTGTTGGTGTCTAGTGACAGGACAAGAAGCAGTTGGTACAAACTGAAACAGGAAATTCTGATTAAACAAAAGAATAATTTTTACTGTGTTTGAACTCTAAACAGGCTGCTCAGAGAAGCTGTAGAGTCTCCATCCTCGGAGATACCCAAAACATCTCTGGACATCTCTGCCCAAGCAACCTGCTTCAAGTAGAGGTTTACAATAGGTAATACGCAGAGGTCCTTTACAACCTCTATTATTCTTTGAATAAACAGAAAACAATGAAATTGTCAACCTTTTAGTATACAGACTTCCACTTTGAAATGTTGTGTTTCCTGGGTTTAACACAGGTAGGTTCTTTTCATGGTAGGGCCCCTTGACACTGAAACCATATAGAAAATGGAAAGACATACTTAAGCCAAGTATTTCTGGTAACTGGGAGACCTCCAACAGCTTCTATGCTTAGATACTTCATTAAAAGCAACAGTACGGAAGTCCAAAAGTTTGTTGCTGACTAAATAACTGGATTACACTGAAAACCAGTATTACACCTTTGCCAGCTACCTCTTTGTCCTCTAATAAGGTCTGAATGGCTTAAAGTTGAGTCATCTAGTGTCTAACAAAGGTAAGGATCTCTGTGATGTGAAATATAAACAGCACATGCTTCTGCTCCAAGATCTAAAAATTCTGAATACAGCTCACACAAACAAACATATCCACCTTGTTACAAAATGTTGATCCATGTACATCTTTGGAGAATCTCATCACAAAATTACAGCATGGCTCCCTAGACTCATCAGGAAATAAAATGACGATACCTGAAGCTGGATATCAGCTTTTCCCCTGTCAAGTTTGTCATTTTGCTGTCCTACACACACACCATAAACATGCAATCTCAGAAAACACATCTGAACGCTGTCTGAGTGAAGTATACAGTACCTTGTGAAGAATCAGAGAAACATGTACACTCAGCCTCACCTCCCGTTCAGATAATAAATGAGAAGAGAATGAGAATGATGGTGAGATTTAAGGCGATAACTAAATGCTCTGCATTTGAAAACAGGGCTTGTTATTCAGAAACCTGTACTCCAGAGCAAAGTACACACAAATGGATTTTGGGACAGGAGCTTTTCCATTACCATATGTTGAGGGCTGTGTCTGAATCATTTGTTTTACTGGCATCCTGGTCAGAAAATGAAAATGAGCCAAGAGCATCAGTGTGCTTCTGCACAAGTAAATTGCAAGACACTGCTCCCCAAAAGTTAAATAATGTCTATAGTATGTACCTGTGGTAGGAAACACTAGTGGTAGTTATATGAAATAGAAATGAATAAACCCCTCTAATACATGGCAAAGCGTAAAAACTGTAGCACTAGCTGCTTCCTATTTCTTTCTACTTATAAGTATTCAGAAATATTCAGAAAAGACATGCAGAATTCAAAACACTGCATGTTTTGGAGTAGCCGAACTCTCTAGATGGAGGACTTTGAACCTAGTTTGTGGATCTTCCAGTGTTCACATAATCATTAAAGTAAATATGAAAACCAAGTCTACTGTCAGGAGCTTAAAATTCATAAAACTAAGATCACAAGCTTCTGCTGGAAAATACTTCGTGCTCCACAGATTGCAAGAGATGGAAAACCACTTGTCCACACTAAAAATTGCAATCCTTGTAGCACTAGAAAAACAATTTCCTCTAGTTCCGTTTGAGATTCTCCCTTTATGTTACAGCTCTAGCAAAATCAAAGTGACGTCCATTTTGAGGTAAATTAACTAGCTCTAATTTACAGGTAGAATCTGAATAAATAAAATGCCATTTCTGAAAGTATACTAAACTTCCTATTGTGTTGGATATGAGATCCACAGAAGTCAGTGAGAAAATAACCCATTAATTTCAATAAAGCAGCTTTAGCGATATAGTGCCCCAAGTGATCTTGTCTTTTCCCTGTGTAGTTTATCATTTGGCAACACTGTAATGAAAAATAATCATCAGGCACAAAAGGTTCAAGTACATCAGCACTGCCTCTTGGGGCCTGACTAAAGCTCCACTAAACACATTCCTTGGCTTCACACGTCCATTTCTCAGGCCTTAAAGATTTTATGTGCTTCCATGATATCTCCCATTACGATGCAAGACCAGGTTACAGAAAATACAGTATCAGCAAGATTTATAGAAAAGGATGAAATTTTACTGGGGCTTTGGGTAGAAAAGCTTTTACAGGTTTCCTCTGTTTAGCTACCTGTTCAACTGCAGTAAAATATAGGCCATTGACCCCTTCAGGGAATGATCCCAACTGAGATCAGCAATCCTTTTTCTTTAAGAAACATTACTGGGAATTCCCAGTCCCACTGAATTACTCTATCAGGTGTTGGCACCAAGGCTTCCTTGATCATGAAGAAGCAAAGCTCATTCCTTCTCATTCATCTGTGTGGCTGGAGAATAAACTTTCTGCAAATGAGCAAAGATGGGAATTCATGTTGCTCATGAGGTTCTGATTCAGCAAACAGATTAAATTAATATTCTATGTGCTTACTCGGGAACTTGCTAAAACACCTGGTTGTTCCAGAGCTGAAGATCGGCTAGTAAGAGCCCAGAGCAATAACAGAAAGCAGACCTAACTTTATTGTGACTATTCTTCAATGGAAACCAGTGATCAGCCAAAGCAAGTAGTTCTCATTGCCCTCCATTCCCTCTGTATGCAACATTTTTTTCACCACAGCATTTTTACAGCATAGGGGTTTCTCTAACCTGTTACATTGACCGATCTTACTCTGAAGTATTTTTTCCTTATGTCTATTCAAAATTCCCTCGTTGTTTGTTGTAGCTGTGACTGTTGCCTCGTGGCCTTTCTCTGTGCACCTTACTTCTCACTATCTTCAGTACTATCTTAATACATGAAAATTCAATTACTTATCTTTGACCACACTCTGAGTCCTGATTATCAGCCACATCACAATACAAGAGTCTCCTATCAGTATTAAAAACTAATTCTGGTCAACGTCAACTGCCATGTAAATTGCTACGGAAGTTTAAATGATCACGGCTAATACAGACAAAATGCCAGCTGTCAAAATTAATTTGAATATAATTTTTTGTATAATGAGAAGTCAATAGGTTAGGTAGACCCCTCCACAGGGTAGCTTGTGCAATTAAAAATACAATTTTTCCTCCCTCCCTTTCATTCTGACTCAAACCACAATTAAAGAGGATTATATAAAGTTACAGCTACCAAAGTTTGAAAGATCCCTTTGCAAAATGAGCAATAATAATAAACTCAGCAAGCAAGGAGTATCTAGAGAATCCACAGCAGTGCTATGGTGAACAATGAGACAGATCTGATAGTGTAAGTAATTTACTTGGACAGAAGGGGAGAAGGTTCAGAACAATGTGCCAGCAGTGTAAATGGAAATATACACACACTGACAGTTCAAAAGGACTCATTACCATAGAACCAGCTGGTTCAGTTATAAGGGGATAACAGAAAGTCACAGAAAAGAAATTGAGACGTCTAATGTATGACAGAACAATGTACAGAATTCTGCTGCACCTATACAAATGACTTTGTTTCAGTTAAGGGAAGGAAAAACCCCACAAGACCTGGAGCACTGGGACATATTTGAATGTGCTCATTTCAGGATGCCCTGAGTAGTCCCCACTGAAGACAGACTGACTTGATGCAATGCAAAGGATCTATCAGAGTCAGTAGCTAAAATACATGTATTCTGTACAAATTTATCTAGGATTTTCTCTTGTTCCTTTATGCTGTAGCTAACACCACCCGTCACCTCTTCCTTCTCAAAATTCTCACTGCCTTCCCACTTACACTGTTGTAATATGCAGGAGAAAACTAAAAATCATTAACATGAAAGACAGGAGAGTGAACAGATAGGAGAACAGAATAACTTCCCTAGGGATAAATGCAGACAAAAGCAGTCCTCCGCTATAGGAAAGCAGTAGTGATGTGGTTTTTTTAGTGGACAAGTGGCAGAGACTTTTTACAGAATTAACAAATGTCCCCATTATTTACATTCACTGTATTTGTATCAGTCGCCAGCAATCTGCCACTCCAGTGACAAGGCTAGCTCACACAGGGCTTTTGTGTTGTTTATGAAATGGCATCTTCTAAGACAGTGCAGTGTCTTAACGTGGTAATTGAGTAGATTTTGTTTGGAACAGTGTAGAAGCGAGAGAGAAGACAGACTCATCTGTATCTTGACACACTAACAGCTAGCTAGCCCCGCAGTTGGACTCTTACTCTCAGTCTTGTTTCTTTAATAACACACATCCAAATCCTTCACTTGCAACTCAACACTGTCAAACAAAAGCATTAAATGGTCCCAGTGTTCTTCTTCCAAATCGTGAAACTGGTATATTTTATCTCAGAAAACAAAAGAAAGCGGATTCGTTCTTAATTTCCCTTCCATTTTCAAAGCCATTAGAGCTGATATTCTACAGCCCTTTCCCACAGCTATAAAAGTTAGAAATGATTTTAAAACGTAAAGGAAAAATGTCAGCAGAGTCCAGGCTATCCTCTAACAGAACTCCACAAACTGAGGATTCAAGAGCAGGACTGAATAACATGAATAACATGAAAACCCAGTGAAATTCAGGCTGCCAAGTAAATGATTTGCCTATTAGCTTGGCTATTGGGTCTCAGATTTCTGCTGCATTACTGCTGAGATGGTGCCTGAAGCACAGGTAGCTGAAAGCACAGGGACTAGGCTTGATACATGGAAAAACTCTAGACCATTGGATCTAGCTAAAATACCATAGAGTTTCACAAAAATCTGTCCTCGTATAGGCAAACCACTGGGTCTAGACTGTAAATAACTACATGTGTGAATGTGACATATAAAGACAGTTAAAATCACACAAAAAAATAGTAATACTGAATCTTTCTCTCTAATGAATTACTTTAAAGCTGTCCTATCATATGAAACATATGACTGCTTATCTCTAAAAGTTACGATTTTCTTATTCTTAACAGTTTACTTTTCTGCTTGTACTATGTGATATCTCTAATGAAACAGGCAGAAAAAAAAATGTTTAGTTGTTCTGGAGATAAATGTTTTTTAAACATGCTATGCTGCCTTTTTTTTTAAAAAAAAAAAAAAAAGAAAAAACAGCTCTCTGCGTTAGGTATTAAATGTAAAACAAAACAGTATTTGGCTTAAAAGCTCTGAAGCCTTCCAATATGGTTACTTATCTGAGAATCTTAAATAATTAAGCTCAATTGGTATCCCACTATACTTTCAGAGAAAGATTAGTCTGGAACAAAAATCAAATAATACCAGCACTCCAAGTTGTAGTAGTTACAGTTCTGCTATCAAATAACCCTAGCTAAGAGCCTTCAGAACATATTTACGCCAAAATATTTAAAAAATCGGCCAGTTCTGAACAACAAGAAAGATTAATACTTTACCATTTTAATCCTCCCATTATCTTCTATGCATACATAAAATACATTTGAAATGCTAATTACCCGCTACCCACCTTGCAAAAAAACACTGGCTCTCAGCTACAGGGAAATGCAGCAGCAAGTTGTGTTCCGCAGTTATACGCAATTACACTGAAGTATGTATATAAACACATATAAAATGCTTGGAAGAGTTTATCCATTTACAGATGTAACATATTGCAAACTGCTCATTTTCCGCAACAGATGGCTCTAACGGCTTTTACTGTAGCAGAAAAAAAAAAAAAAAAAAAAAAAAAAAAGATCCTACAAGAGAAGCTGCTTTCTGCTGCTAATCCAAAGATAGGAACATCAAGAACAGCGAGGGAGAATTTCCCATGCTCCTTTCAGCTTCTCCATTTGCAAGCAAACAGAAGGTATATTTACTGCACGTTGGCTTAGGCCTTCTTAGCAGAAAGAAACCAAATTTATCCACTACAGAGGAGTGTACCCTGCACCATGCTGAGCCCAAAACCAGGACAGAGCTCTAAAGTCAAATTGCTCCAGCCATTAGGACAGAAGCTGAAGAAAGGCAACATCTGATAGTAATGCAAGGAGCTGCTCTCTCACTTCATGTAGCTCCCCCAACATGCTTGATCCCTTTTTCAGCACCATCCAGAGCTCCTGTGGGCTCCTAGGACTCAGTTATCCAAGCAGAAGCCTGCCTGCCCTTGGGGCCTGCTGGGCAGTGGCCAGCTGTGTGTGCAGAGTATCTCCTGCCCTCAGCGCACTTCTCTTTTGATGGGGGCTCAGTAACAACAGGTCATGCTTATACCTCTATTTTAAGTTAGTCGAGTAAGCCTTTCTCACCATCTTGTTCTTTACTTTGTGTTTTCATTTGGAGATCTGTGATCAAATGTTTGAAGAGTCACCCGTGGGACTTAGGCTAAGCACACATTGCTGCTTTTCTCAGCTAAATCAGCCAGGGAATCACATTGAGGCTCCAACTGTGGGCACCAGCAAATCCTAACGGAGAAGCAAGTCTACCAGCCAAATTGTATTTATTTTGGAATTGTTCATTTCTTTCCCAGATTAATTTCTACATAGGCTTTCCTCTGTAGAGCTATATCTGCATCCCTAGTAAGAGTGCTCTGCAATCCCAGTACCACCATACTGTGATAGACTCCGTCTCTGAAGAGGCCAATAGCTGGTTTTGGTATCAAATTGATTCATAAAAGAATTGCAGCACGCTGTCAGCTCCAACTTCTGTCAGTACCAAAGACACCACTGGTGCCAGTGCCTCACCATTCCTCTGCTGGCACCGTGACACTCCACAGGAGCAGTGCTCTACAGAGCTACCAAAGTTATGGCCTAACTAACATGGTGAGACATGGCACGGACTCACACAGAACCTAACCTGGGCCCTGGCAGCAACACAGCTTTGTCAGCAGTGTTATAGTGGAGCTACTTACTCCTGACACAATGCCAAGCATTTGGCTTAACATTATTACTTTTGAAAACAAGTACTACAAATCCAAGCCACCAAGTGTTTTCAAATGTTCCCCTCCCTCGGGAATTTTTGGGACTTGGTAAACATCATTGTTAATGACTAATACAGATGAGAAGCAAAATACTTGCGGTGTCTTTTATAAAGCTTCCTTCAACACAGGATTAAGAGTTTCTAAAAGGAACCTGTAAATATACACAGGAGTTCTGTCTTCCTTGTGAAATCTGAAAGTCAACATCAATCATTGTTAGCATACACTAGCACCAAAAGCGCAAAACAATTCAGCTTTGCTGGCTTATTACAGAGTTTGGAGATGGAGGAAATGGGTTCTCTGTTCCTAAATAATGCACGTAAAAAGTAAAACACAACGAGGACTTGTATCACCGTTACAGACCGCCAACCACCATGCTCTAATAAGAGCATAATAACTGCTGATTTTAACATCCTTACTCGATAGGACAGTATTTCCTTAAGTTCACATTAAGTGAGCAATACCCCTAAGTTCTGGGCACATTGCACAGGACTTCTCCTACATTCATATGTCTGTAAATGACAAATTTATACAAAGTGTAATAAAGTAAATAAACCACCCCGTGTAGCTGCAAGTTAAAACAACAGAGAGAAAACAATGCCAATACCCCAGCAGTGATGGCACTTAAGCTAGAAGAGATACAAGAGGCTGGTATTGAATTCCCAGACATATGTTTTCACTTCAGAAATATAACAGTTCTGGTCTGACTTTCTAAGATACGGTGTTGTATGAATTGAAGGATTAATTAAAAAGGCATTCCTAGGCTGTCTCTCCAAACCTGTGAAACCAGTAATTCCCCCACCACCACCCCAACTGCTTTGTTGAAACTCATCTGCCACTGAAGAATACATGACGGTAAGAAATTTCACTCGTCAGTCCTCAGTTCTTCAAAACATTATTTTATATCAAGGACAAGAGGTAAAATAAGGTAAGTGGATCCATCACAGAAAAAGCCCACTGAATTCTACTAAAGAATTTACCTTTATTTTTTAAGGGAATAGGCAACACAGCATTGTTTTGCTGACCTGTTGGTCGCTGCTCCATTATTTAAGTCTGTACTTTATGTGAATTGCATTTGAGGAGTGTAAGTTTTTTACTGGGTCAAAACAAAGTGCCTTGAAAAAAAGAAAATGCATACTATTTAAAATCTGCAAGTCATTTGCTACTGCACTATCAGAGCACCCCAAATTGTGCACAAGTTTAGTTCTGAAGTGAGCATTTATCTCTAGACATATGGTTTAAATATACGCTCAAATTTCACTATGATGATAGCACTCACCACACTGGACACTAATTCCAATAGATTCTTTAGTCTTGGACAGAATGAGTCAATGCCTAATAAATATTTCACAGTGAAAACAAACACTCTCAGAAACTGAGAGCAGAATATTACATGAGCTTGAAGGCTATATTGTAAGATAATATATAAAACCTGGAGTTTTCTGTAGAGAAAGCATGATTGTGATTGCTCTCCAAACAGAAATTTATCAACTCTCACACACTGTTTATTAAAAGACAGATACAAAGCATCAAGAAGATTACATAGGCAAGGAATAGCACCATGATATAACAAGTCCATTTTTAAACGGTGGTAGAAGACCTATGAAGTTAATCTTCACCCTAAACATAAATTGCAGCAGCATAAGTGAAGCACTGAGGAGAGAAAACAAGCATTTTACTTGGGAGTAGCTTAGGTCGATGTCCAAGTTGCTGGTTTGTTTGAAGCATCAGAAATAGTTGCAAGTTTTATAAGCCTAAGTACAAGAGCTGTCAAAACTTCACTCAGAAGTGATGCTTACAGTTTTGGTGAAAAATAAGAGTGTGAAGCGAAAGTGCAAGATCTGGTCGTGCCTGTCAGTCCCTCCACATTTGTTTCACACCCTGCAATTGACCAAGAAGAACTTGTACTGACCTGTTCTTGGCCTCACCACCAAGAGGCAGAAACATTAAAACAAGCCTGCCCATGTTTCTTGTGGAGAGACTGATGTTGCCAAAGAGCAAAGAGTAGAAGCCCATGAAGAAGCCCCAGTAGATATTCCATGAAGCCAAAAAAGACTTTTCCTAACTAAACTGGGTTCCAAGCATCCACAAGAGCTGCCAAGAACTAAAGAAAACACAAAATTGAGAACACACTAACCACCCAATCATTGCTCAGAGCACAAAGTGATCTTTTCCCTAGCCAAGTATATCTAGATTTTAACTTCAAGAAGGATAGTCATCAAGCTCTATACCTTTATACTGCTAAAGTTAGGAATGAGCATGTTGACAGTAACCAAAGCAACAGGCAATACCAACAGGTGACACCTTGATTACTCTTTGAATACAAATACACGAGACATTTAAAATGTCCACTGTGTTTATTCATGTCTTACCCCAGATCTGCATTAATCCAGTGCAAATACGTCCAATAACCTGAGACAGATTTTTTTCATAACTTTTTAACAAATGGTGTCATCATAATTTCATATAACTATTTGTCTAATGCATGAACGTGCCTCAGTCTGTACAAGTGTCAGGGTATCCAGACAAAAGGGCTTTTATGAGTATGGAACCAGAGATTTTAAATTTCTGTTCCTATTCACTTGCAGATGACTTGTTTTTAATCTTCTTTTCTATTGACAGCAGCCCCCATAGGTAAAGTGATTGGAGTGGAGAACATCACCCACACACTCAGGAAAGCTAAGAGAGCATGGCTCACAGTAAATGCACAACCTCACAGTATCAAAGGTATAGTCTCAGTGATAGATCTTTAAACGTTTCTTCATATAGATCTGCATAATCAAATCCAGCCCTGGGTACCTATGGAAAAGATGTACTAAGATGTTCTAAAACATTCTGAAAATATACACCCTTTTTAAAGCATCTTGCCATTTCAGTCATAAGCATTGTCTGCCAATTGCAAACCTTACAGCAATTCATATCTGACCTGCTGAATGATGTATGACACTCGTTATGCTGTGGAGCCCAGATGCAAATTTTACCTGTAATTTCTGCCCTCTACAAAAAACTGTTATACAATAACCAGCTGCTCGGCTGCTATTGTACCAAGTCCGTAATGAGATCGAATACACAGTCACACCATTTACTGTTCTAAACTGCTCCAACTTTGGAGTAAATACATCAGCAAAAACTAAGCTGGAATATTAAGTTACAGTAATACATCAAAGACGTTAATTTGCTGATATGTTACAAGAAAATTATTTCTATATTTCACTGAAGAATTCTTCAAATGATTCACTTGTGTAATAAGTTATTAAATAAAGCACATAAAGAGAGCCATCTTAAACATTAATTTAATTGAAGGTAGAAATAGCAAGGACAAAGATTTAATACTTACTGGAGGAAAACTCCAGTTGTTTTTACAAGGTTCTTAGCAGAAGCTGTAAAGTCTGGCACAAAAGTGTATTTCCTAGCTTAGTTATCCTTTCTGCAGGATTTTAATTTTCCCCTTTTTAGGAACGTGGGCATTTTACAACATGTTAAGAAAACTGTTTCAGTCAAGTGATTACAGCAGCATTTCTTATTTAGTAGCTACTTCTGATATGGAGTTTCAGCTTGCCTTTTCCATTCACCTCCTTTTTCAGCTTCTGGTCAGCTGTGTTCTTTCCATCTACAGTAAGTACTTTACTACCATATTTTCCACCTTATGTTTCTGTCAAGATTATGCTTCCAAGTGAGATAGTCCTAACAAAAAAAATCCCAGAGCAGGTTCAATATACCCACATCATGTAAGGCGATACCCCAAAGGAGCTCTTTAATTCTCAGCCACTGACACTTCAACATCTGACAAGTTACTGTATTACTAAAGTCAAATTGTACTAGGTCATCAATACAGTTAATGAAGGCAAATTGTCTCAAAAGAGTAATTTAGGTTGAAAGGGAGCTCTTTGGGTCCATTTTCCAAGCCCTAGAAAGCAGGTCCAGTCAGAGCAGGCTGCTCACGGCCCTGTCGAGGTGAGTTAAGAGTATCCCCAAGGAAAAATATCCTCAAACCTCTCAGCCTCTGCTACACTCTTTGACTGCTGTCTCTGTAAATAATTTATTTTAATTCCTCTTGTTGCAAGTTCTGCCTTGCCACTCATTCTGTATCTCCAGGAGGAATCTGGCTCCATCTTTGCCAGGTTCTCTTATTATGCAACTGATGACAGCACTAAGACCACCACCCCTTAGCTTCTTCTCTTAACACTTCAGTTTGTTCTCAGGTCCTTCCGGGACTTCCTGTGACTTTATAGGCTTATTTAACTTATGTGTATCAGAAAAAGTTCTGATTAACTCAAATAAAGCAATTTAGGAAAAGGAATAAAAAAAAGACTGTCATTTTCTGCATGTTAACAGCATAATACAAGACTTTGAATACTTTAAGCAAACAGCATATACCAAACAGCTTCACCAAGGTTAAATTATGCCTGACCCATCTGGTGGCCTTCTAGGCTGGAGTGACTGCATCAGTTGACAAGGGAAGACCGACCCAAGTCATCTACCTGGACTTCTGTAAGGCCTTTGACACAGTCCCACATGACATCCTGATCTCTAATTTGGAGAGAGATGGATTGGATGGATGGACCATTCATTGGATAAGGAATCGGCTTGAATTCTGCACTCAGAGAGTGGTGGTCAATGGTTTTATGGCCAGGTCAAGGCCAGTGACAAATGGTGTCCCCTCAGAGGTCTGTTCTGGGACTGGTACAGTTTAATATCTCTATCAATGACATAGACAGTGGGATTGAGTACACCCTCAGCAAGTCTGCAGATGACACCCAGCTGAGTGGTGCAGTTGATACAACAGAAGAAAAGGATGCCATCCAAAGGAATGTGGACAAGCTGGAGAAGTGGGCCCATGTGAACATAATGAGGTTCAACAAGTCCAAGTGCAAGGTGCTGCACCTGGGTAGGGGCATTCCCAGACATGAGGACAGACTGGGAGAAGAACTCACTGAGAGCAGCCCTGCAGAGAAGGACTTGGGGGTTATGGTGGACAAAAAGCTGTCTGGTGGACACAAGCCAGCAGAGCACACTTGAAGCTCAGGCAGCCAACTGCATCCTGGGCTGCATCAGCAGAGGAATGGCCAGCAGGGCGAGGGAGGGGATTGTGCCCCTCTGCTCTACTCTTGTGAAGCCCCAGCTGGAGTGCTGTGCCCAGGTCTGGGGCCCCCAGCACAAGAAGGACCTGGAGCTGTTAGAGCAGATCGAGGGGAGGCCAACAAAGATGATCAGAGGGCTGGAGCACCTCTGCTATGAAGAAAGGCTGAAAGAGCTGGGGATGTTCAGCCTGGAGAAGAGAAGGCTCAGGGGTGACTTTACTGCAGCTTTTCAATACTTAAAGGGGGCTTATAAAAAGATGAAGAGAACTTTTTGCTTGGACGGACAATGATAGGATAAGGGGGAATGGCTTTAACTAAAAGAGGGGAGATTTAGATCAGATGTTAGGAGGAAATTCTTCACTCAGGGGGTCGTGAGGCACTGGAACAGGTCACCCAGAGAAGCTGTGTTTGCCTCATTCCTGGAGGTGTTCAAGACCACGTTGTACAAGGCCCTGGGCAACCTGACCTAGTGGGTGGCATTCCTGCTCATGTCAAAGAGGCTGGAACTGTATCATCTTTAATGTCCCTTGCAAACCAAGCCGTTCTATGATTCTGTGAACTAGAGCTGCCTTCATAAATGGCTTTACAGAAAGCAACTTACAATATGTGAAAACTTCAGCTGGTCATACCCTATGAACAAAACAGCTAGTTCTTGAACATCTCATTAACACATTGCCTACGGAGTAACTATTAATACAGAGACAAACATCTTTTATGGGGGTGGATGACTTCCCATGCATTCCTTTAAGGGACACACAAGAAAGGTAAAACAAATCATGTGAGTTTAGTCTGGGTTGTTATAATGATATTTCTGAGTAGAAACGTGGATTAGTAGAATATGGTGATAATAAGGAGGACTGTCTGAAACCTCATCTTTTACTCCTCGGTATTTCTGAATTCCTGAATAACTCCTTCCAGTCAGTGAACATGTTTGAACTCAGACATATGGTGTCTGGAGATTTTTCCCCTGCTCAAAATTTTGCTCAGTAAAAGACTGCATTAGAAAATATATATATATATTTAAACTTGCTTTTACCTTCTAGATGTTTAAAATGGTTTATACTTTCTCTATATTTAAATTGCTTAATTTAAATTGCTATGCAAGTTAAAAGGTACTCATCTTTCCAGTTTCTTCAGCTTATCTATCTGCTGCCCTTTACAATTAGTATTTCTTATTGCAGTGAAACTTAGCAGTTTGCTAGAAAAATTACTGCTTTACTTTCTGCCTCATGTTCTAAATGAGAACACTTCAGATCTGCCCATTATACAAAATTGTTTAGGAAAATCCAAAAGAAGTCTGGAAACAAATAGGTTGGTACAGACTCTAATAAAGGCTTTTAGTTCTGTTATTAACGTCATGGCTTCCTTAATTGCCAGACAGGTTGTAATTTTTGAGTTTGGTGTAACCTGCATGTCTGATAAATGCAAGCCTTTCCTTAGTGGTAAAAAGCAATAACCAAAAAGTCAGCTCAGAGCAGGTGGTGTATTTTTCTCTAGCCTTATCACTAGTATTCTCATCTTTGATTTCTTATCTTTGAACTCTCTTCTGCTTTTGTATTCTTTTCCAAATAATAACCTCAAACTCCCCTAAGAGCAAGATAAAAGCTCCAAGCCATTAAAACTTAATTTTATTTTCCCCATCTAAAACTAGAGAATTAATTCTATCTTTAGAACTACATAAAAGGTCACACAGAAGTTTTGTGCCCCCCCAAAATGGAACATGCTTCCTCAAAAACTGCTTGCTTACTGATTTCAGTAACTACTTACTGCTTTCAGTAACAAAATTGTATTTCTGTTTACACTAAGTTTAGTCTAACAAAGGTCAAAAGACCACAGAATTTGACTGCATGAAAATTCAAAATATTTTGCTGAAATATCGGTCCATTCCCCCACAGTACTCAAGCATTTCAATTCTGGCTATGAAAAAATAAATGTATTTAAACTACTCTAATTGCAGTGGTATATTTCAGGAAATGCTAATCTTTTATTGATAACGACACAAAGGCAAGGAACCTTTGATATTGTTCCTTAAACACTCTCAGGCTCTAGTCCTATTCTGTCATTCTGATATTTTTTTCATTCACAATACAAAACCACACATTTGTATTAGTTATCAAATATCAAACAACATGTAAAACTGCATTACTTAACTAACAATTAGCAGATAATAAGCTTACATGAGAACAAAACCAAATGTTTATGGGGAAAAGAGAGATCGTGTCAATCAAGCCCGGCTTAGTTGGATGTCTGACCTTACTTTACCTGGTACTGTGCTGGCAAGTACTGACAATTGCATCACCAAGATCAGGACCTGCCATCAAGAGACACTGAGCAGCGCTTCAAGGTACTTAAAAGTACAATGCATTTTGTTCTAAGAGGCTAAAAGAGACTACCCGAGTGTAAGCTAATTTAAACTACCCCATGCAGAACACCAAGCAGCACCTCAGCTTCTCAACGGTACCTCCCTGCATGTATGAAAACCTCACATCCCCAAACAGCAAGTAATTGAAAGACCACACTGTTTCTCACCTTTCCCCTTTCCTCAGAGTGAGCACAGGCTGGTCCTGCTTCTGTCCTTGTTGGCACTGTTGGAAACCATTTATGGCTTCTTCACTGCTATGCATTTATTTATTTTTAAACACCATTCTACTCTCTGCCCACAATACACTTTCTAGTCATCCGCTTTCTGCTTTATTTTCCTTTCCCATTCTCTGTAAGATTGTCCCATCACACACAGCTGTCATTCAAGGTCAAACCACACAGAGGCAGATGAATCCCTTAGATAATTAAGTTTGGCTTGATAAAGCTCTGTGACTATCTGAACTGAAACATCTGGGTAATGTAATTCATGGTGGAAAGGGTATAGAAAAGAGGAGCTATATATCAGCTAGTGGTTTGTTGCACTCTAAAGCTATCAGCACTTACTTAGGACTGTCCAGTTAATTTCTGTTATTGCTCAAATAAGCAAGACCACAAATGCACAATATTATAGTCATGCCTGTGAGCATGCAAACTACATTTTAATATAAGGGAAAAATATGCTCAGCAGGTAGGCAAATTCCACAGGGCGCTTGTTTTGCCATAGCACTTTGCCCTTCACAGTTTGTGCTTATCCAACCACCTTTGGGATTTCCTACACTCCTCCAACCATAGATCAAGAAATTGTTTAGGTACAAATTACTGCATTGTCTCCAGGTTCACTAATTCCAAGTCAAAACATGGAGCAATGAAGCTCATTCACCACCAAAAAATAAAAAATAAAAAAAAAAAGCCAGTCTTTCCAAATAACAAAAAGTAAGACTAAAACCCTTTCCCCCCTTTTTATCTTCAAATAAATAAATAAATAAATAAATCCACCCTACTCACATTTCAGAGCAGATATTACAGGGCCTGAATGCTCAGCTGCTGTGACATGAAATAAGAGGGCTACTCTTTTCCCAGCAGCCAATATTCTGGCTTAAACAGAAGACTTGGGATACTCATTTTGTCCTCTACAACCATCACAATAGCAATACCCACACACTTTTCTCTTCTTTGGTTAGAAAAGAAGTATACAACGCAACCTGCTGATAATCAGAACAGACCAACTGCTTCCCTTTTGGAATGACAGGGTGGTTGGCGTATGACCAGTCCCACAACCAACCCCCATAGGATTGACCACTGTCAAAATCCTGACACCTCCAGAGCCAGAAGCTTAGACCTGATAAAGGCAGTATTTGTGCCAAAGGCACTTTGTGTAAGGAAACAAACAAACAAACAAACACTGTTTAATGCATTTAGCTCAGTTATTTTAAGGTATTTGTGGGGACAACTGTTGGCACTGTGGCTACAGCACAGTTGAGGAGGGCCACAAAAGCCAAGAGATGGGAAAGGACTCAGACCCTTATGAGCTGCAGTTCTCAAGAAACCCTTTTCAAAACAGTATACCTGCGACTTTCCCTTTGTATTTATTTTTCTTTACCAAACTTATCTGGCCCTTCTGTCCCATCTCCATGTTGGCCACCTTCCCTATCTTTTTTGGCAGCAATGTGATGTCACTCACATTATCAGCTCTGGACAGCCGAATCTGCTGCTCTAGAAAGAGACTTTACGGATAAGAGGCAGACTGCAGGGGACACACACTATGGCACTGAAGCTCTCTGCCTCCAATAAGAACAGGTGCTCTTTGAGTTGTGATACGGTTAATTCAGCTGGCGAGAGAAAAAAAAAAAAAGAGTAGATCTGGACAACCGAATCAACCATATCCAGTAACCTTCCCTGAACAAAACCTGCAGCCTGCTCCAAATGGGGTGATAATTATTACAGAACATAATTACACCAGGCCCACATATCCTCACTCTGCAGTTGCCTTTCAAAGCAGCAAGTGACTAAACTTTATTAGAGTAAGCATTTTCTATGCCACTCAGAGAAAATCCTCTTTTCATGAGATTTTGGTCAGATACGGTCAAACCAGAAAGAAGTATCACCCACTGTCTGGTCACAAGTATGCACAAAAAAAAAAAAAAAAAAAAAAAAGGAAATCCATATGTATTGAGGAGTGTTGTTTGCTGCCTAAATTTTATTGAACAGCAAATACACTGAGCACATTACCACCTTCTTCATGGACATTCAGCAAACACAGGGAGCAAGACAAAAATCCATTACATAAAGTATCCTTTCAAAACTATTTGCTCAGTTTAAATCTTTTTATGGCTCCGGAGTGGCATTTTCCCAGTGTTTCCACAGGATTCTAGTGCAGTTCTCCAAGCCAGGGCCTTTTCCCATTTCCCAAGGCAACTTATGTGAGAGTATTACCTCTAGCACAACTGCTACACACTGAGAAAGGAGATCAGACCGTTACAGTAAGTCTTCAACATAGATGTATGGAAGTGGTACTTCTGCGTCAAACAAAAGACCTGCTTTCAATAACTGTTTTTCAGCCAGATCAAAATAATTTTATGTTTTTTTTTTTTTTTTTTTCCATGTTAGCATTCCTTGATTGAAAGATAAGCAATACATCTATGTAGATTTCCAAACCCCATAAAATGCTCTCCAATGATACCACAATGAAGTATTGTGGAACTTCCATCACAATTACACACAGCTTGCACTACCAACTGCTTTGTTCTTTGTAACTCCCTCGATTATAAAAGGAATTGAATTTTCACCTAATTTTAGATCCTTTAAAACACTGTAAATTACATTACTGGATTGGAACATAAATCTTTACTACTCAGGATATTTTTCCACCTAAGGAGAAGCCTAATAAATTGCATCATGGATCACACTTGAGCAGTGAAGCATTTAGATAAATATTTAAAAAACTTTGTTTTATATCATTTAGTGTCGGGGGGGAAGAAAAATCTTCTAAAAGTGACTGAGCTGCACTGAAGCAGTGGTTCTACATGTCTTCCCAGCAATTAGGTCATTGGAAAAGGAAGAAATTCCATTCTAAATTTTGTCTTAATTTGGAGCCTGCTCCAAAACCTACTGGAGTGAATGTGAAGATGCAATTTACTTCAAAGGGTAGTGGAGTCCCTGTAGACACATGATTTTGCCTCATTTGATCTTTGGAGCAGGAAAGCTATGGAGTGGCTCATCACAAACCCATATGCTCTCAAAAGGAATTATAAGGTTGCCACCTAAAATTGCAAAGGCCTTTCTGTTGCAGGACTGTCACAGAATAAAAATGGTACATGATCACTTCATAAATGTTGTAACACACACAGATAGGAAGTTCAATTAAGTTCACAAGACTTTTTTTTTTTCCCTTGGCATTTCCGGATCCTTGAGTTCTTGGCTTTGCTTTTAAAAGGGAAAGCTGCATGAATTATGCCAGATTTATTTTGAAAGCAAACCATAAGCAGTCTATCCATTCCAACAAACACTTGGTGGAACCAAACTCTTACAGACATCAACAAGACAGAGGGTTTTTCCTGCATAGATATCTGCCATTCAAGCTAAAGTGAAATGTGACAGCAACAGTCTGCTTTCCTCAGCTGTAGACCACAGCAGAGTAAAGGCTGTGATGAAACACAGCCCATGGCAGTTTCCTCTGTACAAAGAAGCTTTGCTCATCCAGTTCCAGTTCAGGTCACATGGGAGAACAGATTACTATGTGATTATGTTGGCTGGCATAGGCATACAGTACTCAGATTTTTGTAGCAAGTACACTAAATAAAAAAGCTATTGTGCCCAAAAGAGCAGCAGAGGTGATGGGAGGGCAGCACTTGGTTAACAAATACATATTTTATTTTTCATTGGGAGCTCCCCTGTGAATAGATGTAGAACAATGGAAGAAACAGAAACCTCAGGTCCCATTCCAGACTGTAGCACAGCTACACGGTGCTCCTTTTTTCATCCCTCCAGCACAGTTTTCTACAACCTCTGCCTATGCTGTCACTTTTCTACCCTATGCTCAGTCACTGTCTCTGACCTTTATTCAGGCTAAGGCCACCAATCATCTACCAAATTTCCTTGTTCAAGTAGTTGCTGGTCTGAAGAGCTTCCCAACCTGCTCTGGTCTCCCTACCACAATACTTCTTTACTTGTTTGGGGGTGGAGGGCAGTATTGGTTGGTTGGCTTTAAAAAAAAATAACTTATTTGCCTCTTGCTCCCTTCAGCCACATCCAAACCTTCTTGCTCAGGAGGTTTTCCCTATCCTCCTCCTAAACAACTCTAAGCCTGTATTTCTCTTAGTTAGCTCCGACCTCCTCCTTATCACCCTGATGCACTGCACCAGTCTCTCCATTGCTCTCACCTCCTCATCCGGACTCCCCAGATCCAACCAAGTTGGTGCCTGGCCCATCCAATTACCTTGTCTAAACTATAGCTCTCCTTCCTTCCCACCACAGGCAAGAAACATGTTTGTTTCTTTTCACAAACACACCTCTTGCTGCTTTCTGCCAGAAGAGTAGAGACCAACGTGAAGAGAGGCTTGGATGCTAGGGGAAGAGCCATTACATGCAAAACCTGACCTAACCTGACCCTGTAGCTCTAGGCTGAAGTGTGTTGAGTGGCTCTGAAATAGACACACTTGCAACCCTGTGAGGAATCAGAGCTATGAGATACCTTGGCAGATTCAGCAAACATTCGGATTTAATAGGTTTTAATCTAGTTTATAGCAGTTCTTATATACACCAATTTTTGGCTGATATTCTTTGGAACAGAAGATTGAAACTGACAAATTTCAATTCCCTCATCCACAACACAGAAAACCCAGTTTTGTTCAAAGACAGCTGTAAGTATTTAAAAATATAAAAACATTTTCTTGGAACCTTACTGAGGGACGTTTTGTCACTGCTTCGCAGTTAGTTGGTTGCACATGACATGGAACACAAATTCCAACAAAAAAGTTTATCAAAGTCCATAAGTAATTGAGACTGGAGTATGTTCGTGTGAACTTTTGGACAACCATAATAAAACCTGGCACTGTGCTCTTTCCTTTAATGTAAAGGGATACAAAGCTGCGTCTCAGCTGTCTTAGGATCACAGGTACTGAAGACCACAGTGTTGTGGTATCTGCAGCAAGACAAGCATCCATTCTGAAAAAAAAAAATACCATCAGATTATGCCAACACTGAGATTTCTTTCCCCTCACTCAACATAGCAGAAGATAACCAACCCTCTAGAGCTTATTTTCATTCTTTAAAATAACATTTAAACTAACTTTCAGCATCCATCAAGATGAACTTCTGCTGACATTAGTGCCTGAAATAATTTCATGTGATTCATCAATTTGCACAGGACACTGTGAAAGACTCCCCACATTCTGAAGAAATCAAGTGCTTAATCTAATCCATGTGCCTTTTTTTTTTTTAATTATTCATTTAACTGTGAGAAGAGAGGGTTGCAGGTCTGGAGTTATTTATAGACACTGAAGCGGAGAACAGGACAGTAGTCGCTTTCCACGTTTATTTCGCTGGGGAAACTCAATGCCTGCATGAAGTGAGAAAGCTAACAAGATACTAACAAAACAAAATCCCAACCCAGTTAAGCAATCACATTATATAAGAACACTGGACCACCTAATGGTTTTCTCTAAGGGCAGCTGGCAGCTCAATCAGTACCTTTCAATCCAGTTCACACACTTATCAACTGGAAAGCACTGAGTGATCCATCGGTCCCAACGGGGCACGTATCAGATCAAACAGTAGTGATAGGAGCTATCTAAACCTTTCACAATTGTGGCGTAACTCAATAAATCTTTTTTATGTTAAGGTGTTTGACAGTTAGACTTCTTCACAAAAGCAGAAGGAGCAGCTCAAATAGTTACCATCATGGAGATTTCGCCCTGGCAATATTGTCCCTACTAAAGAGCTGGCCAAGAGGACAGACACCTTAATCATTCACAAATACTAAGTGAGATGTAAGATTAGTTCTCAAAGATATGTTGCATCATTTGTTGAAAAGACCGTGGCAGGAGGATTTTTTTTTTTAAGTGATTTGTTTTTTAGATGCTGTTATTTTTTTTCCCTTAGTATTGCATTTCACCCATTACATTCATCAATAAACTTAGCAGGACACTGCCTGACATTTTAAAAAATGCAATCAATTATGAAAAGTCATGCTGTTTGAGAAAAATGTATCCCACACTGAAAATACAAATTTAGTAACTCTCTCCAAGCTTTTAAGTTAATCTTATTATTATCCACATTGAAATGATGTCCAGAGGCACCAGACCATTGTGTAAGTCACAGCAGAGTAAATCTGTAGGGGGAAAAAATGCCTTGACCTTATCTAAAGTTTTTTGATGGACACATCTGAAATCCAGTCTTTCAGCCACAGGTGTTCTTTCAGTACCCTCCATTTCCAGTCACTAAGAACAAGTGGGATTCTCAAGCCAACTCCTCCCACAAATGCAAACCGATAGAGCTTGCTTAGACTGCCACGGGCCAGTCTTCTTGAACAAAAATCAAAGTAAGCACATTCTTGGATGTTTCAGATTCCCTTCCCAGCAGCTGGGAGGGACTCTCCAGTGCTGGATCTCTCAGGGGCGGCAATGACCAAAATGGTGAGCAAATCCACATGCAGAGAGAATGGGAAAGGACAGATACAATTTTGGGGAATCGCATAATTCCTTTTCCTTTTGAAACCCTTGGGGAACGTTATCTGTTCTCACACAAAGATGAGGTTATTTCTTTTTAATTGTGCACAAAGAGCAAAATATGAAGTAAAATAAATTATAACTACAAGTCTGTAGACCTGCTACAGTATGTAGCCATACACCTGTACTTACCATATCGTATTTCATAAGATCAGCTGCTTTAAATGTTAGACAGTGTTAGCAGCTACCTTCACCTGAGGTGTTGTAGCCTTATCAGCACAATTGTGGCCAGGTTTAAACCTTCAGTATACAAACAAGTCTTGCTTAGAAGAATCTAATTCCAGTCTCTTTATTGCTCACTTAAGGCATTTATTGCACTTGATAAGCTATGAAGAAGGGCAGCCAGACTGATCCCAGGATTATAGGATGGGAACTAATGGGAACTGTTATAAAATTTTAATATATGCCATCTTCCAGACGAAAGGAGACTCCGAGGGGAACTGACCTTTGAGTGCAGAAACCTTAATAACATGTCAACAGTGGGTTTACTTTTTCAATACAAAAGTGAATGACAAAACCAGGGAGATCATACTATAGCTGTACTGCATAGAAGTAACTCTCAAAGGAGAAGTTTATGCTAGACTTAAGTGAATTTAGTGGTTATATAAAGACTAAAAAAACACAGCAACAAAAAAAAAATGCTGATATAGTTGCCATTGATTTCAAGCAGATCTGTGCCAAACAGCACCAGCTATGAAAATAGCTCTGTAAGCGTCATCTAATCTTAACTTCTGATTATACTCCCACAGTATTGACACTCTTTTTAGCAGCACAGTCCTCCTTCAATTTGTACCTTTCCATTCACGATCACTATTAGGAAAAAAAATAAAAAACAAAAAACAGTCTGCTCTAAATAAGCAGTACATTCTTTACAAAACAGAATTTCATTGAAAACAAAATTACCAGAGATTAAATTTACCAAATGGTTTTGGTGAGAGAAGAAAAAAAAAAAAAAAAAAAAAAAAAAAAGAGGTGGAGTGTCAGAATAACATTGCAAGGGAGGTCACCTCATCAAGCCCAAGGGAAGAAATATTTAAGAAGTCTAAAACCCTAATTTTAAAATTTCAGAACTATTTTGTAGGTGAAGCAGTCTGCAATTGCACCCGTGTTTGTTTTCTAAATTTGCTTTTAAAAATATGCATGGAAAATTGGTATTTTCAAATTGATCCTTTCCTATTTTACCCCAACTGTTCTGGAAACATGTAGCAGCATTCATCATTGCCCACCGTTTCCTGATTACGTGACTCTACCCAGACTTACATGCACAATGGGTTTAATCCTCAATGGGTTTTATTCTTTCCACAAGAACAGATTTAAATTTTCTTACACATTCGATGATAGGAATGGTATAAAAGAAAAAAATAAAGAGAATGCCATCACCTTCAAAAGTGCCATTTAAAAAGTAATTCAGTGTCTTCAGAGGAACAGCATTCAAGGAACGTATGAGCTTCAGAAAGATCAATAGTACCTTTCACATTAAGAATATCTTACCTAGCCACCGTGAAAAATATGCTCTATAGCATTGTGCAATACTCCCAAGGGCTTTTATTATAAATTCAGAATATAATATGGAAAAATTATTGATTCTTTTTTCTGGTGTTTGAATTTGCTGTAAAGGTAACTGTCACGCACCCACCAAGGAGCTGGCAACTAAGTGAATTACACAAGCCTAAATAAAGCATAAGCTATCACCCATAATCACTACACATTTAAATTAATACTGGTCTGGAAAATATTTAACCTTTTAGACCTAATAACAATGACTGGAAATACTCAGCCATTTATTACAAATTCACATCCAGACAATAGTACTGAAAAAACCTACCTTCACCTTATAGAGTCATGCTCAACCATTTCTTGAAAAACAACTACACACAAAAACCCACATTGGAAAGACAAGGTACATGCTTAATACACAGCTGCGGGGAAAAGCCGTGCACTTTCCTGCTCTTAATGACTTTGTGCTGCTTGACATGTGAGAGATGAGCTACTCTAAGTCTGTAAAGCAGGTATATTTCTGCCTTTGCACTGTGTGATACCATTTGCTGAGGTTTCCTGTTTACTTTGCAGATCAATTAGTCAGGTACATGTGCCTACACAATGCAAGAGTTTTTAAAGCACACAGGCCTAATTATTGTTCTAGGTTAAATAACTAAACTAGGATTAGCAAAATGTTATTCCAGGCATTTGCATTCAAGAAATGCATCTAAAAACAAGCAAAACCTAAATAAAAGCACTGTCAGGAAATGAGGATGGAATTAACTTCTACAGAAAGGACATCCTGCCAAACCTAGGAGTCATAGTGAAAAACAAGAAAAGTGTGGAAAAAGCCCTTTTCACACAAGGGTCAGCAGGAGAATCAGATCTCTGTCAGCTCTATTTAAGGGAGGCACGCTGGAAAGGGTCATGATATATGCTGCCTATACTTAAATATGGGGGGAATGGCATGAACAAGGGGGTGAGCCGGCAGAGATACAAATGTTAATACAGAACCTTAATACAGAATTTTAATACATTAAGTTCTTGTTTAAAGAAAAAAAGTTTCTTTAACAGACTGAATCATCACAGTCATGGAGCCGAGACTGTAGCTTCCACAGCAGGTTAAAGAAGAGTTCCTACACACTTTATGTGTCCTTTAATGAGAGGTTGCTAAATGGATTTTTGCACTGTGTCTCAATATAATCTTCTGGCATAATGAATTTCTGATCCAAGACTTCTGGAAATTGGACACTGTTTCAAACCTTCCAGTGTGTTATCTCCAGTGCAGACCCCCAGAAGGATGATAAGCTTCAAGACAGCCAAACAGCTGAATCAATTCTAAAAAGCCCACAGACTCAAGTTGTCTGATGATTACAATTGTCCACAATCACTCTCCAAGTTAAATAAGAAATAATTTGTATAACAGGAGCCATCAGCCATCAATGTGCCTTTGCCACAGAGGATAATGGCATTCTTGGCTGCATTGGCAAAGCGTTGTCAGCAGGTCGAGGGAGGTGATCCTTTGCCTCACCTCAGCAGGGTGCTGGGAGTGCTGGGTCCACTTTGGGGCTCCCACATGTAAATGATGAGACACTAGAAGAGGATTTAGGAAAGTCAAGTTCAAATTCTTAGTACAACTTCCCAACAGAGCTTCAGCAAATCACCCTGTGTTTGTTGTTATTTTTTTGAGGTGTGCTGGAGTTTTCTTTGTTTCTTAATGATCTAATCACAAAACTGATGGTGAGGATGGGTAAGACGCACCCTCCAAATGACATGCTGAAGAATCGATTACATAGAGATGGTTCTTGGTTTTGTATCTTCCGCTTTGAAGGTCACATGTGTATCTTGCTTGAGCTTTCAGAGTGCGGTATTTCCAACCCAATATTGCAACACAGCAATAACTTTAGCTGTAGTGATCAATTCTCCAGTCAGTTTTCAATATGCATCTATGAAAGGGTATTAACACAAGGAGTGACTCAGAGACCTTACATTGATTTACAATACCTTTTTATTCTGTGTGGTTTATATTCATGGTTATCTCCTCTAGGAACTTCAACAATAATATTTTTTCCATTTTTTACAGCAACAAACAGATAACACGGTCGCCCACCTCCAAGCGTGCACAGCCTTTTTGGCTAATAGTGCAGGCTCAAATAACCACAACAAATAAGCCTCACAGAATGACTTTTGCACAGCACTTTACCCTATTCTACAGAGTCAAGCAGAACTGTAAAATCAGCAACACAAATCAAAACCTTGAAAATTGCATTACCTTAATACTTGAATTTGCCATGAAAAATTGCCTAAGCGTATTTGCAGACTTAGTAATAACTTTAAAAATTGGTTTCTCATTATCTACTTACCTAAATAGCAATTTTACCCTTTTCAGAACATAGATTATTAAATTAGAATAGGTTTAACCATTTTCTCTTTCTGCAACCAAGCTCCTTGAGACTCAGGAGACCAGAACATGCCTGATGAAACAGAGCAATTCAGTAACTTGATTAAAAGGACTGGTCTGCTCAACAAATAGGCCCAGCAAAGGTCCTGTGTTGATGCTTTCATGTGCCAGCCTTTTAATTTCAGAATGACATTCAATAAGGGCAATGAATTAACTAATCAAAAGGACTTGCATGACTGAGTTAGAGGTGGCTGAACTTGAACTGAGAATGAAAGCATGCATGTAGATTGAATAGGAAGGATGAAAACCATACATACTCTCTCCTTTAAAAGCACAGTACCTGCTGGGATACCAACCATTCCAGCACTTCAGAGGTATGCTGGGACCCTTATGGAGGGCAATATATGACAGAACAAGGACTCGCAGGGAGATTCTCTCCACCATACCACTTTTAAGTATTCATACCAGTATTTCCTGATAACCATTTTCATGTCCCTCACTTCACGTTTCCAGCCTGTATACAAGATGCCCCAGCAGTTGGGCTGCAAAGCAAGCAGAGCACTGCCTGTGCCAAAATAGGTCCCTTCAGGCAGAGCTGAGTTGATAATCTTATTACTGTGAGAATTACAAGCAATTCTCCCTGCTGTTAATCCAGAGGCAATGCAATTCAGTAGTACTAGGAATGGTACATTAGTAACAGCAGTTACCGTACCAGTCACATAATATTCTATGATCATTATCTAGATGTGCTTTGAATGGGGAGAGATGTGATGATACCTGTGCCTCAGAGGCATTTAGGCCATGCTATTCAAATACTTCACAGAACTAAGACAGTGTTGTTGGATATCGAATGGGCATTTATGTGTCCATCTGACTGGATCTTCCAGGACACCCTCTGGTCTTTTGCACCCATCTCCGCTGAGCAAGGGGAATTGGAGATTTCCTGGAGAAGAAGCCAAAGCAAGAGCCAGGAAGGAAGTGAGACAGAAACAATTATGAGGAAAGAAACAGACATTTTTAGGGAATACTGAATCACATCTTCTTTACATAATAAAAGGGGTGAACAATTGGCAGATGGTTCCTGTAAATGGGGTTACATCAGGCTGGTGACCCTTCACTTGTGGAGTTCCCCAGGGCTCCATTTTAGGACCAGTTCTCTTCAAATTTTCATAAACAATTTGGATGAAGGACTTGATTTTTTTTTGAGCAAGTTCATGGACGATGCCAAATTGGGTGGAGCTGTTGACTTCGTCAAGGGTGATGAAGCCTTGCAGAGAGATCTGGACAAATTAGAGAGCTGGGCAATCACCAACAATATGAAGTTTAACAAGAGCAAGTATTGGATTCTGCACCTGAGAAGGGGCAACCCTGGTTATACATAGAGACTGGGGTACAAAATGCTAGAGAGTAGCCCTGCAGAAAGGGATCCGGGGGTTTTGATCAATACCAAGTTGAACATGAGCCAGCAGTGTGCCTTGGTGGCCAAAAGGGCCAACTATATCCTAGAGTGCATCAAGCACAGCATTGCTAGCCAGTCAAGGAAAATGATTGTCCTGCTCTACTCTGTGTTGGTGCAGCCTCACCTTGAGTACTGTATGCAGTTTTGGGCACCACAGTATAAGATATAAAGCTGTATAGAAAGCTGCTGGAGAGCGTCCAAAGCAGGGCAACAAAGATGGTAAAGGTTCTAGAGAGGAAGATGTATGAGGAGTGGCTGAAGTCACTTGTTCAGCATGGAGGAGACTGAGGGGAGACCTCATCGTGGTCTACAGCTTCCTCGTGAGGGGGAGTGGAGAGGCAGGTACTCTCTTCTCTCTGGTGACCCCTGATAAGACCTGAGGGAACAGCTTGAAACTGTGACAGGGGAGATTAAGGTTGGATATCAGAAAAACATCCTTCACTGAGAGCGTGTTTGGGCACTACCAGGCTCCCCAGGGAAGTGGTCATGGCTCCAAGCCTGCCTGAGTTCAAGAAGTGCTTGGACAATGCTCTCATACACAGTCTGATTTTTTTATATATTTTATGGGGAGGAGGAGGGGTGTCCTTTGGGGACCCAGGAGTTGGACTCAATGATCCTTCCAACTCAAATATTCTATGATTCTGTGATACATGCTGAACCTAGTGACACCAGCCAGAGCGTGCACATCCCACACATCATTCAAATCCATCTTGCATGTCTTCAGTCTTTTAGAATTAGCCTTTTCAATAGCTCTGTCATCTCCTTTTCCAGTTGATGAGCAGCATCCAAGAGGGCTATAATACTAACCTAGACTGGCAAACTATAATCTCTTTAAGAAAAAGCAGGCTTTCCTAAAACCGCTTTTTCTGTTTAAAAACCCCACCAGTCATAACATTTGTTCAGTTACTAGAGCCTGAATGATATTCATATTTTACTTATAACCCATTAGCATAAGGAGAATTAAATGATGTATAGGAGAGGCTGAGAAAAGCATTTATTGGACTTCACGCACTTTAAAACAGCCTATCTTACAGATGACAGATTCGGGTCAGGGCGAGTCTAAAATGGGACACTATCACCTCGTAAAACACACGGAACAAGTAGTTAGTGCCCTTCCCCCCATCCCAGCACACCCTCAAAGAGACACAACAAATTTAGGTCCTTGATGCTTTAGAAACCTTTGATGGAAACACATACAGAGATTTCATCTGTGCTTTTATCTTCCCCGTAGTTAGGTTACCTAACCTAACAAAGATTGTGAGTGGTTACAGAATCAGGACTTTATTTGCTCCTGAGGGATGGACCCTGTGGTACGGACCCATATCTGGAGCAGTTCTCGAAGAGCTGCTGCCTGTAGGAAGCCCACACTGGATCAGTTTGGGAAGGATGGCATCCCGTGGGAGGGACCCCACTGCACAGGGGACAAGAGTGACCAAGAAGGAGTGGCGGAGACAAAGTGCTATAGACTGACCATAACCCCCATTTCCCCACACCTCTCGGGGTTGAAGGTGGAAGAGGGTGGATGGGGGGGGGGAGGTGTTTTTTGTTTCTTTCCTTTGTTTCTCACTTCTCTAGCTCGTTAGTAATAGACTGTGGAGTCATGGTTAAATGAGAAAGTGCATGACTTAATTATAATGAGCAACTCAGGTTTTGAAAGATCGTGAAAAAGATGTAGGCCTGGGGCTGATAATCGTGAGTGATGTTGCAGCTAGAATATGTGGAACTTTGTGTAGGAGGAGAGACGACATCACTCCGCGTGAACGACACCGTTGTACCTATCATGTTAGTGCTAGAGACACGTGCACAGAGAAGCTAGACCAATCATAAGTTGTTGTCGGCACATGCTGTAGTTAGTTGCCTATATATACACTGTTAGAACATGCAATAAAGGAGAACAATCACAATCGCATTGAGACTCCGTCATTACTCTGGGTCCATCTTCCATTCCAAGATCAGGCAATAAATCTCACTATCTCCCTATTCAGTTTTGCCCATCACAATAATTGTTGAGCCATCTCCCTGTCCTTATCTCAACCCTTGAGCCCTTTGCATCATATTTTCTCCCCGTTCCTCTTTGAGTAGGGGGAGTGAGAGAAGGACTGTGGTGGGACTTGGCTGCCCACCCGAGTAAACCCACCAAAGGGGGAGAGGGAAGGACTGTAGCTGTAGAAGGTTTTTCACTCATGTTGCATTAAACACCATGCCACAGATTCTTGTGGAGAAAAAAAAATGGACTTTCAACTCATAAAATACGACTGCTAGAGTCAAATGCAGCTATTTTGTAAAGACAGATAGATGGTAAAAGCATCATGTGAGAAAACAACAAAAAGAATACGAAGCCTGCATCTTGAACTATGGTTTGCTAGAAAACTACCAGCACAGTATAGCACACACAGAAGAGAAAAACATATATATTTTAATTAAAAAATAAAAAAGCCACCAACAATTAGCTATTTTGGGACCTAGATTGAGATGTTTGGCTGGGTTTGTCGAGCATTTACAGCGATGCATCTTTCTTGCATAGATGTGTGTCCTTGAAAATCACTTTAGACTATCAACTCGGAGTTGCAGCAAGTTAACACTGCTTTACCTGATAAAGCTGGATGCTTGTTAAGCAGAGATTAATTTTTTTTTAAATAATCAAGTCTAGGTGAGATGATGAAGGAATCAACACTGTGTCTTTGCCTGTACTCAAAAGACTTTGCCAAGACCTCAAAATATGGCAACACTTCTTTCATGGCCATAACCTATTGCAGGATAAACTAAATCAAACCTACTGCTAGTAGAGCTTGGACCTCCTTAAGCATACCAGTAAAAGCAATTTTACATGTTTAAATCTGTACTGATGGAAGATAGGAACACTGATGTCAAATCACAGGTTCCACATAGTTCTTCTATAGGTAGCTGTACTGTTTAGACTCGTAATTGTCCTTTCCCTGTGGCTCCAATAGAAAGTACTCTCTAATTCCCTTCTAGCAAAGTCAGAGGGCCAATTCGAACCCAGCACCGCACAAAGCAGATTAACTAGGCTCACGGATTTAACCTGAAGCAGACTAGAACATTCTTAAAAATCTTTCTACTTGCAGGCACAAACTCTGGTAACAGAGCCCCAGCAAATACCAGCAAGGTAACATGACTCCTCTTCCAAAGTCTGGAAATAGCTGATAGTGTTTGGATGATGGGAGCAGGAAGTTCACTGAAGTACAGGTAAATATTTGTTTTTGTTGCTATAGTTTGTCCAGTAAGATAATGGTACCATGTACTGATGGCCTACAAGTGTTGCCCTACCATCTTGCAATGATGAATAACTTAAAGTTGCATTAACAGACTTAAAGAAGGAAAGAAAAATCCTTGCACAAAGTCCCAGAATGTGTTTTTATTTTTGCTTCTTTAAAACACTGATAAGATAAATAAATAAACAAACGTTAGGACACTGCATAGGAATAACCAGCCCACTAAAACCTTTGTATAATCTCACTATAAATACCCTAGTGGCTAAGGAAAAAATGTTCTGACTTTTGTGGGCTGCAGTCCCATCCCTTAATATTTCCCCGAGGCCCCTATCTGATGCACAGTGGTTCCTTCTGCTGTTTATGACCTACCTCTTATCAGCAAGGTCTTGGGCTACAGGGTTTTAAACACCTGTGAGCAGTTATCAGGGTAAGGCTGGAGACAGATTCTCTTCCACTACCACACAACACAGAACATGCCTTGAATCCACGTGGCGTCCCCACCAGGGCCCCCATGTCTATGAGGTCTCACCTGCATCTGTGCGCCCCCCTCCAAGCCCCACAAAGTCTCAACTCAGGAAGCTGCACAGTTCATCCACATCCTGTTTCTTGCCTCCAACTGAATGCAGCTGCTTGTCTTCTTAATAACAATCAAAGGTGATGCTGATTCTCCAACATCACCCGCTTCTGAATGCATGTGGCTTTAAAAATAACATATGGTGCTGGAAGTAAAGGACAGCGCATTGAAACACGATTTAAGCCACGGTCTTCAACATTCCTCCAAACACTCATCTGACAGCCAAGCTGGAAAATAACAGAGCTCTAAAGGTTATTAGGCTATTGTTTATGACAATGAGAGTGTGAAAGTTTGCAGTCATGATAACATATTCAAGTTAAAAGAGAAGAAAATTGAAGACACGATTAAAGCAAACTGTACACACAATAGCTCTGACTGTCCCTTTATGTAGCTGACAAAGGAGCTTTCTTCCCTTCATCCCTAGCCTCTCAATTTTATTTTTTTTAATTTCAACATATTATGAAGACTAAGAGAAAAAGAAAAAATAATTTAATGGATTTTTCTACGTCCATTCTGCAAAGCAATTTTTAGTCTAGAAAGAGGTACTGCAGTTTACCTAAATTGACTCTTGTGGGTATTATACTTAGAATGAAAGTTTAATAGATGTTAGCTCGGTTGGAGAAGTAAATAGCTCATGGAAGACAAATGGCTCTAAATCTCTTCATAAATAGTAATTTTTCTACAAGTGCTTCCACATAGCCCAAAAGCATACACGCTACTGAAATATAATAGGCAACTATTTCCACCTGTCATTTAATCTCTTGGAATAGAAATTAAACATAACATTGCGATCAGGCTTCTGCTCTCTCTCTAATATACATAAAATATCACACAAACCCTTTTTAAGGGGAAATGCACCCAATTGTTTTATGGGCTGGGAGTCCAAACATCCCTGTTCTGATGCTACACTGCCACAGACCCGTGGTACAACTGCAAACAAACAGTATCACCCTGCTGTCCCTTGGTTCCCAGCGATGCTTGTGACTCAGACACCAAGGCACTGAGGAACAGTATTCAACATTTGCAAGAATTCACAGGCTGGTTAGACTGTGACTTCAAAGGCAGTTTTTCTTTTTTAATCTTCCCTGCCTTTTCTTCCCCCTTCAGCCTTTCATGTTGCCTCTTGCTTCCCTCAGGACTAAAAACCCACTTCTAAATACACGCCTCACATAACTGACACCCTGAGAGGGAGTGAAGGCAGATCGTGACCCTGCATTGCTGCCCTGACAGCCCTCGCACTTGGACACTCTTTTCCCCAGAATACCTTCATCTCTGCCTGCAGGAATAAGAGCAGAAAAAACAGAGTTGCCACTGTCCCTGAGAGCTTGTAATATCCTGTGCAATAGCAATACCGCTTGGAGTTTCCAAGCGAGTTGAATTAGGCAGAGGGAGAGTTGACACAAATGTTCATTAGGAAAAAAATAAACAAACAAAAAAAAAAACAGACACCTAGAGTTTCAGTCCCTCTGTCACCCCAAGTGGCAGATTCATGATTTCCACCCATCTTGCTAAGCGCTTTCAACTAAAAACTGAGCAAAAATTTACAGCACAGACTTGTTGCCAGCCCCTTCCTTTTGTCCAAATGATACTAGTCCTGGATGGGAAAGGGTTCAAATCCTTCCTCTGCCCAAGAGGATTCAAAGGGTTTCCTCTCTCCTTCCCAACCTTAGTGCTAGCAGACCAGCACATGGTGCTGTCGCGGCCTCTCCCGGGGATGGTGTGTTGCTGTGGGTAACATCCAACGCAACATGGAGCCAGGCTGAAGCCTGAGGCATGGTGCCTCCTTTCCCATCCATGGCTGGTTGAGCAGGGAAACCAGACGGGATTCTCGCATCTGCTGGCCTAGCTCAAAAGCAAGTATTTCACAGGGAAAAAAAAAAGTCTCAGTCTACCCACAGGAATTGCTCTAACCGCTGACCTGTACACCAAATGACCAGGGACCCCTGTGTTCTGCTGCCAGGAAAACTACTACTCCAGAAGAAAATGGAATATTTTGTCTTGATTTCATTTGACCCTTCCAAATTCTTACTAATGTGAAAACTAAGTAAGGTGAAGATATGTGTCAGAACAATCCAAACAGGCATTTGAGGTTATTTAGCTCACTGGCCAAACAACCAAATAAAATACATTATTTGCCCTACTTGCCCTACTCTGCAAGTAAACAAATGTTTCCTGACACGTGAAAGCCAGAAAGCAAAGCTGCTTCAATCTAGGTCAATGGATTAGAAGTACAACTCTATAACTAGAGAAATAAGAGTTATTATATAACTCTGAAATAATTAGGAGTGTTTTTTTTTAAAAAAAATGGTTCAATCTGAATATGGTTAAGGAGAAGACGGACCACAAAAACCTTAAATTCTCTTTTAAAATACACTAGCAGTAAGAGCTTAGTAGAACTAAGGACAAGACATTAAATGAATGTTTAAAAAGAGATCCTTTTTATCTCTGATAATAAAATAATGCTCAGTTGAAAATCTTTATAAATCATTCCCATAAATAGAACACAAAACCCTCTTTTTCAGATGTCTACATTCAATGTCAGGACAGGAAAAAGTAAAGACCAAGAAAGCTAACAAGAAATCAGGATGACGATACAAACAATGTATAATGTTAAACTGAGTCATACTGTGGTTTGGTTTTAGTGTTGGAATAGACTCACAAAACTGGGCCCTGCCAACGCCATAATTCTGCTGCAATCCTGTTGGGTAAGGTAACTGTTCTTCAAAGAAGTAACTAGAAGCCAGTAGAGTTCATTGTTTACAAATTAAATGAATATACATTTTATCCTAGACCACTCAGAAGGTGCAACAAAGTCACAACCTAACTAATTTTTGGAATCAAATCCCCAGGTGCTGGAGCACCGCTCCTACGCAGAAAGGCTAAGAGAGCTGGGGACGTTCAGCATGGAGAAGAGAAGGCTCAGGGGTGACTTTATTGCAACTTCTCAATACTTAAAGGAGGCTTATAGAAAGATGAAGAGATGCTTTTTGCTTGGACAGACAATGATAGGATAAGGGGAATTGTTTTAAACTAAAAGAGGGGAGATTAGATGTTAGGAGGAAATTCTTCACTCAGAGGGTGATGAGGCACTGGAACAGGTCACCCAGAGAAGCTGTGGATGCCTCATTCCTGGAGGTGTTCAAGACCAGGCTTTACAAGGCCCTGGGCAACCTGATCTAGTGGGTGGCATCCCTGCTCATGACAAAAAGGCTGGAACTGTATCATCTTTAATGTACCTTCCAAGTCATTCTACGATTCTACAATGCTGATTTAAAACAGGAATGTGCAGCCTCCTTAGTCCAAAAGCCTCACACCAGCATCCTCAAACAGCTTCAAAATACCTACCCAAGAGAGTTAAAGAGAAACCCCAGGGATGAGAGCAGCTCTTATGAATCATACCTCGACAACACAAGGGATTTTACTGTGGGAGCTGCCACAAGGAGCTCTTTCAAGCACAAAGGCAGGTGAGAAGGTATTAAAAGACAATTTGGGTAGGACTCTCTGCAGGAAACTCAACAGCTCCATCTCCACCCCTACCAACACCTTCCTGCCCTTCTGCTGCTCATGGGTGGCAGCAGCAGACATTCTGGTAAGCCACTTTCCATGGTGGAGTATTATGAACCAAACAAGTCAAATGGAACTTCCTTGCTTTTTACAAGGCTCACAAGACATTTTATGCTAATAGCTAATGCAAGACATTTTCCACAGAGGTCAGCTTCTGTGTTTTCCTCCTAACACGTGGCTATTATGATCATTTAACACCAATCTTTTGCTTACACAGAAGCCTTTAACTGTATACTGATTTTCCTACCCTTCAACGCATGAGTGACTTGAACTTCAATTTATTTTCTAACTTCAATTCCACTGTTGGTTTCCATCTGCTTACAGTATCCATAGTCAGTGAAATAAAAAATAATAAAAAAATAAAAATAAAACCACACACCCCCCACAAAATCCACACTATAAAAGTTGTTTACTGCCAAGGCCAGGGATAGGTCACATCAGAATTAGCTAACAGAAACTGAATTTGTGGTCTAAGTTATATCCTCACTAAGCCAAGGAAACCACGGTCAGTAAGAGATTATGTTCAGCTGGAGTTCCTTGGCAACAGCTGCATGAAAAATGCTAGGGCTACTGTCTCCTTTGTTTCCCACATCTTTCAGAAGCCACTGGGCACTGCTGCTTTCGCAGGTCTCACACATGCAGCTGGCAACTCACATGGTGGTACTTTGTGAGCATTTCTAAAGTGCAGCTCATATTTTGTAGTGGAGTTATAGAGATCAGCAACAAAGCAAGTCACTCTCTGTATCCATCTTCCCTGATTGTCTCAGGCTCCAGGAGAAATGGACCATTTCAGACTGATCAAACCCTCAACATCCGCTCTGTCCTATTTCATTCAACTGCAGTTTAGCCTCTGGTCACATGTCTAAAACTCAACACTTCTAAAAAATTAGTATCTGACAAATCAGGAATGGTTAGTGGGAAATGGATACAACAGCGTGAAAGAATTATTCACCCACTAAATGGGTTGTTAAACATAACTACTTCCACAATAAGACACTACCAAGACATAAGTGCAAATTAGCAAATTATATTTGGTTACTTACTAAAGAGGGTGATTATACAGCAACTGTTTGCCCACAGTAAAATGTATTATATCTAGGAAGGTAGTAAGATTCAAGTCCTGTAAAAATCTGTTTTTTGCTAATTATGTCCTACTATGCCTACAAAACACGTTTGGCTTCATCATCATCACTTGTCAGAGACATGTTTCGTCTTATACTTAGTACAGGCTAGGTTTAGACTTTCTTAACAATACATAGGCACATTTATCTAAGAAAACTGGCAGAAAGACATTTCATTAAGAGAAAGCCAAATATAACTTAACAGGACAGGAAACTTTACATTAACATCACAAGTAGCAAGATATAGAAATTAAAGATTTGTTTAAGGAAGGAAACAAACATCACTGTGAAACTAGTTTCTACTAACACTGGTTGAACTGTTTTAGCTTTGGTTCAAACCAAAGTGATTTCCATTGTAGACAAGAATAGCTACTTTTACAAGTTCTCCTGGCCAACTCAGCTGAGAATCGCTGCTAACCTTCAAATACACCCCTCTGACAAATTAACACCAAAAAATTTTAAAGAAGCTTCCTCAAAAAAAAGTTATTACTAATCTTTGAACCAAATGGTTTCCAATATTCCTGACTTCTTTGTTTATTTTAAACAAACAAGGCAAAACTAACTCAGGCAGCAAATTCAACCTAATTCACCTTGGGTGAACACTTGGAAAGAATGCTGTTATAAGAAATTGCAGTTCAACATAACCATCACAATTTGTTGTTTCACTACAGCAGGAAGCAAAGATCATAGATGGATGGAAGAAAAGCCTTCTTCTGCACCAGACACTGATAAAAATGAGGATTTTGTAAAGTACTCAGTACTGTGATGCATTCAGTTGTTGTTGCCAAAAACAAAACTAGTTGGAAGTTGTCCTGTAACTGCTGCAGTTTCATTACTCTCAGACTAAATACTTCACTAAAGGAAAAATCCCACGCCACACATAACCACTCTGGTGCATAAAATAATTCTTAGCAATCCAATTACTTACATTTTATTGCAGAAATTAGAAGATGACTGATGCGTCAGGCCAGCCACCTTAATAACACCTAATGAACGCTTATGCTACCAAGTCTGCAGCTTTAAGTGGCATCTCTCAGATGAAGATAGCACAGTCTCTGTCCCTGTTCATAAGAAGCATGGGAAGTCACTCAAATCTCAATTTATGTAACTCTAACACCAGAAGATGGGTGAATTTTTGCAAAGATGTCAGGCTATTACCTGTACATAAGAGCAAGCTATGCGGGGCTGCTTTGGTCGTCTGTTCCTGTATATAATATATGTATATAAATACTTACTTGTCTCTAGCTAAACTAGAACAGCAAAAAGAGCAAAGAGCAAAATCAAGAGCCAGCTTACAAATTAGTACCGTTACCTGATGCACCCCATCATAAACCTTAGGTCACAGAAAAACAAAACCAGACTACTCTCACAATATTAACTCTTGCTATTTTATATCAGAAATATGTTGGCTTCCCTCACATGCTGCATGGAGACCAACAATTTCTTTAAGCAAATTTTGCCATCTGTGTGGAGACGATCAAGCATAACTCAGTCATTTTTCTGGACAAGCTTATAAAAATCACAAAGGGTGCAACTGAAATATCAATTGCCCCCAAAACTGAAGAAACTGTAACCCAAAATCGCATGGCAGACAATTGCTGTTCTTAAAGTTTCCAAATAACGGAAGTTGTTTTCTTCAGATTTTTTTCCTGTTACACTACTGCACTAGGGAGAATTTTTTTCCTAGTGTTTCATCTGATTTTTCACTGTAGATATCAAACTTTCAAAATCTATAAATTTACAAATACTAAAAGAAATCAAGCTCTTTCCTGACATCCAAGACACAACCGGCAAAGGCAATATAAGCTTTGCATTTCACAACAGCCAGAATTTTACCCACTGTTCCTTTGTTAAAACCTACTCGTAATTTCTGATCTTTGTACCCCCTTATCTTATCCTTAAGTATCTTATCCTCTCTTTTTAAAACCTGTTCTTATTTTCCCTTCTCTTCAATTTTACTTACTGCACCACCCCCTCCATTGTTCCTTTACATCCCTTGTCAACATTTACAGCCTCACCTTCCTCTATCCTCTATTTCCCTCAAAGGGCTTTTTTCTTTTTTTCTTTTTTTTTTTAAAAAAAACCTACCACAGGCAATCTGTATCAGGCCCAAGAACCAATTATAAACCACATGTGTCAAATATATACAAAAACACACTGATGAGTAAGAATCCAGCACAGGGTAGGCTCAACTTGCAGAGTTTTCCTGCAGACATCCAGTTATTTTGAAAGTAGATCAAATAACCTTGCAGTTACTATTCACTGTGTGTCCTCCTAAGGGAATCAGCACAGTATAGCTTATCCTGATTTCACACCTCAGCTTTGTGTGAATCTTCCACCTAGGGGTTCAGCTGTCTGTGCTCCAAGGCCTAGTTTTGACGCAGCAAAACTGCATAACCTTGGATGAAACTTCTAAGGAAACTGCCAGCTTGCAGAAAAGCAGTGTGACAATACTTAAACGAGAGCCATGACAGATAAGAACAGTAAATCTGCAGCCACGGGCAAGAACCTTAAAACAACAGTAGTGGTTAGCAGTTCAAGAACTCAACTGGAAAGAAAAAAAAAAAAAAAATCAAAAAAGTCAGAAGCTAGTAAGTAACACTAACAACGAGCCCAACCAAGAAGCAATAGAAGCCAGCCTTCCCCAATATTGACAGCTTCCCAGCCAGCAAAGCCTCACCAGGTGCCTTACCATGTTAATGCTTTGCCTGGTAGCTCAGTAGTCCCAGTTACGTACCACATACCTCAGTCAATAACTAACTGGTTTAAAGTTGCATATATCTTGCTTTCATAGTCTTTTTACACACACTAAAGGGTGAACAAAGCAACCAAAGAGAGAGCATTACAGCTAGCCACAGTAGCTTTCCCCCATGGGGCTGGTTGACAGGGTTTGGAAGAGTGACAAGCATTCAAAAGTCTTTCTGCTGCTGACCAAGTGCACAGAATACTTCTTAAAATTCTACTGTTACACATACACTGACAAAATAAGAAAGTCTTTCATCATATCATGTCCCCATGAACTGGATGCTTTATCTTCACACGCAGAAATTTGAATGCAGTCTTTTTTTTTTTAAATCAGTCCACGGAAGACATTTAAGAATCATCTACAGACCACTTCTCTAACAGAATTCTCCTTGCAGTCAATGTTGTAGTTACGTTTATTTCTCATACTTACTGGCTTTGTTATTTGGTCTTTTTTAGGTCTACCTCGTGGTATCTCTTCCTCGGGTTCATAGCTGAGCACAGTCCACCTATAAACAAGACTGAAAATTCCACCCCAATAAAAAGGATTTCCTTGTATAATCAGACAATGTCATATCACCCCTTCTTGGCCCTTAAACATTAAGACGTGAGACAATATTGAATTCAATACTAAGGTATAATTTCATAAACACACTTGTTTAAACATTTTTCCACAGCTTTTTGCGTTCACCATTATAAATCAGCCCTTCATTACAAATCCATCTTCAGACAAATGATGTTTTAGTCTCGTTTTCTATAACATGCATGTAAAATATCAGATGTAACTACAATTTAACAAGCATTTATTTTGAAGCATCATATCTTAGCCCCTCAACAGAGAGGGACACAAGGTATCTGAGATTGTGAAGAAAAAGTGACTTCCAAAGTTCACCACCTCCCCCAGTTCTGACTATTCTATAGTCCTATGGCACAATTATTCCTTCTGGAAGATAGTACTTTGCCTGATATGAACAGGAAGGGCTGCTGCTGCCATGTTTCCTGTAAATTTCATGAGATCTTTTATATCAAATCAGAACTGAAAAAAAAAAAAAAAAAGGAATGCTTATGTCACAATGAGAAACAGAATTAAAATTAGTCAAGCAGCAGCTGATCTGGTTGAAAAGACAAAAAGTCTTCTCTTAAATTCAGAGAACGTTACACATGCCTTAAAAGTTTCTGCTTGCTAACTCTATGCTTGGCTATGGCCAGCTCTCACTATCACTTACATAATATTGTATTTTATACAACTGCAAAATAACCTAAAATCAAGCTGTAGCATGGCAAACCTTCTTCCATTTCTTCCAGGCAACAGACGTTGAGCCTCAGCCCAGACCATTAATACCAGCTTAAAAGACTGAAAGCCTTTACAAGTTGGGAAAAAAAAAAAAAAAAAAAATACCCAGGCACTTTCCAAGCCTGCAACCCCTCCCAGGGAACTGGACATTAATTAAACCACCCTGGCAGAGAGGCTAGTCCTATTTCCTGTTTCTCTTGCTCTTCTCCTCTTTTACCTGTAGGCTAGTTCCATGTAAATATTATCATATTTTATATAGATACATATATACACACTATTACTGAACAAACATTTTATATTAGATGTATATATGTAATGAATATATATTTCCCCAGTTCTTTCATCACTGCACAAAGCTGAGCCTATCTGGCCAAATGTCATTTTAAGTCTTTCTCAGTAAAACTTAATGATCCCATAAAACTTTCACTATAAATTAACAGCCAAGTAAAAGCATCTGTTTCTATCTGTTACCAAGACTGATGTACAAAGGCAACATTTGCACCAGGAGTATATAAATGATGTGCAACTCCATCAGCTGGCAAATGCAATGGTAACTGCAGCAGTTTTTTCACAGCAATTAGCATAAGACCAAATAAGAAACAGCTGTCTACATTATTTAGCATCCTGCTAGCCGTGGGTTATTCATTTGTCCACATTGCCAAGGATTTTAATGGCATCGACAGCAGTGCCAATCACTCACCTCCTTCACCTAACTGTACAGATACTCTTTTGCTGCAGATTTTTCCCAAGATATTGTTTATTCAACAATCCAATTATGCATGTATCAAAATATCCAGATGCTTATTGACAGAATCTTTCTAGATAGCAACTAACATACTAACAACCCTATTACTTGATATTACTCTGAGCCACAGGGACAGATCTTGCTGAAGAATACAATATTCAGCCTCTGGACAAAACGCTTCAGGGATTTTTCTCCTCTTGCAAACAGAAGACCAGACAAATGAGAAATTAATCTCAAGTATCACCCATGTCAAAGGTGCACCCCACGGCCAAACAATTGGCTTTGAGAAGGGTGCCTTGCCCTCTCCAGATGCAAAATGAATTTCTGTCTCACTGCCTGACAACTAATGACAATCCAACTAACATTTAGTGATTAATTCACAATAAATAATGCACTGGAGGAAATTATAGCAGGCAATAGATGAGGAAAGTATGGATTAATTGCACAGGTATTGTGCCAGAGCACTCCACAGCTCACCTTTTCCACCAAGAAAACTTTTTTTTTTTTGCTTATAGTTTTCTACCTGTCCAGTGTTCAGCTAAACTGAATCTTATTCCACACTACTGCAACTCTCCATAACAGTGACTTACAACCTTTGCTGATCCATGAATGACACTCATTAGCAAACTAAATGTTGTAGGTACTCCCCCTGAACCCATCTGAAGAACATGCCTCTACTGAGGATAAGTGAGGAATTAAAGGGCCACAAAGACGCTCAGAGGGCTGGAGCATCTCTGCTAGGGGAAAAGGCTCAGAGAGCTGGGCACGTTCAGCCTGGAGAAGAGCAGGCTCCAGGGAGACCTTTTTGTGGCCTTTCAATACTTAAAGGGGGCTTATTTTTCACTGTAAGGGTGGTGAGACACTGGCACAGGCTGCCCAGAGAAGCTGTGGATGCCCCAACCCTGGAGGTGTTTGAGGCCAAGTTGGATGGGGCCCTGGGCAACTTGGTCTAGTGGGTGGCATCCCTGCCTATGGCAGGGGGGTTGGAGTTCAGTGATCGTTAAGGTCCCCTCCAACTCAAGCCATTCCATGAAAGTCACAAAGGGAGCTACAGCCTGGAGTCACTGCTCTTGCCACAAACAGTCCATTCAGCCAGCAGTCCTTTTAGCACTCCATACTGAGGTGCTTCTTGCCCTCCTTTTTACCAAAGAACCAGGCAGACCTTTCGTTTCCAAATTTGACAGGCTTGGTCTGGGAAGGTAGGAAAGGCTAAGAAGAGCTCAGAAGGAGGAAAACAAGGTAAATGGACACCAGCCAGAAGGGGAAACTGGTGCTGGCTAGACAAGTCCTTGTGACACCCTGCAGCAATACACAAACAGCCGCAGAAGCAGCACTCGCCTTGCCCTACACCCCTCTTTCCAGCAGCTCTCCCAAAGCCGTGTTAACCGGCGTGGGTGCCGGCCACCCCCTCCCCAGGGTCCTCCCAGGCCGGGCTCGGCAGCGAGCTGTCCCAGGACGGGCTTCCAAGGGGCCGATTTGGACCGAGCCGAACTGCACCCGGCGGCCCCGGGCGCTCCTTGCGCGCCCCCCGGCGGCCTCGCCCCGCTCCTGCGGCGCCTGGGGCCGGGAGGTTCAGCTCGGGGCGGCCGCTGAAGCGCCCCGGACAAAGGGAGAACTTCGGGGAAGGTTCCGTGGCAAAGCCTGAATTAAGACCGGCTGCGCTGCGGTTCCGTTGTTGTCCGGCAGCGGGCACGAAGCCCCTTCGTGCGGCTCAGGTGGCCCAACAGCGCGGAAATGTGGCATGGCTGGGATCCAGCAGAGCACTCGGCTCCTCCACCACAGCTCTTGGGTGTGTTAGATTTTTAAGAGTACGTTTGCTGGCTCTCTCTCGTGCAGCTTTCCTAGGGCACAAATGCCACCTTCAGACTTTCCTGCTCTGCAAATCAGTGCTGCTTAAGGACACCCGCACCAGCGTGGAGAACGCACTCAAACAGCAGCTAGAAGGCGACTTTACAGCCCACAGTGTTTGCAGGAAGAAGTGCCAAGCAGAAGGACATTAACAGAACTTCTTTTTATTAGTTTGTGGGAGATGCAGAAACCACAACTGGCTGATTAGTGGGAGAGAGCCTCAGGGTCTTGGGCTGCCCAAACCTGAGCCTACGTGGAATAAATGCCCCCACTGCTAACAGAAAGCATCCACTGCTGTTGCTCACTCACAAGCAATTGCACTAGCAAAGGACGCTTTGATTCCAAGCACAGAGAACAGCCAAGCTGCTCAGAGCAACATGCCTTGCTCAGGTTTTCTTCTCAAGAATCTTTGTATTAAAAGTGCAACTGTTCAGCTACTCTTTCTGTGTGTTACAATTTTCAAGTACAAAAATGCAGTGACTTTATGAAAAACAGAGTTACAAATGCTACAGAAAATGCAGTTACCATTTTGACAGTAATCCCAGCCCAGCTCTTTGCAAGCACATATTCTTCCTCAAAACTTTCTGCTTGCTTAAAGTCACCTTACTGATGAAGTACATTACAGCAGATGATATTAGATTTTAGTTTGGATACTTATGCGAAGTGTTGCTGACTAATGGTTGCATCAGGAACCATAATGCTGACCACGGGGTATCTCACACTCAGATTCCCCACCCTAACAATCCATTAACAGAGTGCCGTTTCCACGCTGAGGCTTCCAGGTCATTTTAAAACATTTGAATAGCAAGCCTAGGAAGAGGGAAGCACCACAATAAAATATCGCTGCCCACCACACAGTATGTGCATGCAAAGACATAGAAAGCCACATAGTTGAAAAACATTTTAACTTTGAACATTCCCAGCCAACCACTGGATGCAAGAACTTGCAATGCCTCTCTCAAAACATAATTCAAACAACCTACAGCAATGAAGGCAGACAGCACAGGTAGGATTGCCAGTCTAGAGCTTTTTCTATCTGGCTTCAATTTCTTGCCCTTTCAGGCTTCCCAAGTGACTCGGCAAGGCACTTAGTCTCTCTGCATCCATGGCACTTTCCAATCCCACCCCTGTGAAGATAAACCAGCAATTGTGATACATCAGTGATAGCTGCTACGTAAAGCTTTCTGTAAAAGAGCCTCAGACACATAGCACCTCACCATTAGCTTGTCTGCGTATCAGGAGCTCTGAGCTTTGCCATGCTGCTAAGAGAGTTGGTCCCATTGAGTTGATGCTTGAGGTACAAACATCAAGTTCTTATCCATAAAATTAGCTCACCATAACTCACCTCACTGCAGTATTTTAAACTGGGGTACACTTAAGCACAATATTCTAGAAAAATCTCTCCCCAAAGTTAGGCTTGATAGCTCAGCTAATCAAACTATTAGTGTTCTTCACATGCATATTAAGAATCTTCGTTGATTGTTTTTTTAAACAGCTTTCTTGAACAGTTAACTTCAGTGACAATTTTTCCTCTTAAGGTTTCAGCCCAGAAAAACTCCTAAGAGTAAGTTTATGGAAAAAAAACTGAGGCATGTGCTTCAGGATATAATGTATCCAAGTCTCCAATATGGCCATGAGGTTACCAATCCCCAAATGTCTATCTACACAGACATTGAATTTTTATGTGTATATTCCTACTGGATGGAAGTCTTGGTGTGCAAATACCATCACTTAAGCACCAGAGCTAACAGTTACACCACTATGCCCTACTACAGAAATGCTACCTGTTCTTTTGTAACCAAGTCCAACTGCCCCAAACATAGCAAATATACCTGCTTCAGAGGGGTTTAAAGGCTATATGAAACTTTTCAGTAACTTGCATTTGAGCTCCACACAATGCAGCACAGTGCCTGTTTCTCACTCAAGAAACCAGTCAGACTCTCGCAACCTGAAATTCTGAGGACCTCACAATGAACTGTGAAATGCCATCCCAAAAGAGCTTTCTCATCCTAAAGCAATTACAGCACAGAGTGCTCCCCGTCCTCCAGTCCAGTCCTATGTTGCTAATACTTTAAGTACAAAAAAGTTTCCCGTTTTATTTTACTTCCTTTCACACCCTAACAAATGCGTTTTTACAGCAACACTTGCAGTTACAGTGTAAAAAAAAAAAAAAAAAAAAAAAAAAAAAAAAAAATTACCACAACCAACTGAGGGGGGTCCCTATATCTGCTTACCATCAGGTGTTTTAGGAACATAGAAAAAATAGAACAGCAATAACTGAATAGTCAGCTCACACGTGGGGAAACTGGTAACCAGCAAGCTTTTCTACAGTATTTCTGTATAAAACAAGAAAGCAAGCTCTTTAGTGGTGAGGCTGACTGAGTACATGTGCCTGTACTCATCTTATTACAGCTAGGTCCCTCGTTCTTGACTAGGGCTTCTGAGGTACAGCTGCAACACAATCAGGGAATAAAACGTCTTCAGGATGACAACGTTTAGCTTTACTGTCATCAAAACACAAACAGCATTTCTGAATTTCAGTATGATCAAAGACCGTTACTCGTTTAGCCAACACACTTATTTTTCCTTAAGGAGGACAGGATGGCAACCTCTCCCTCAGGCATCCCAAGTTTAAGGGGCTGACTCCGAAAAGTGAGGCACCTGGAGTAACGGGACTTTGCAGCACTTGGCTGGACCAGCAAAACGGAGACCCAGATGCCAAGTTACCTAACGGAGCCCAGGCTGCGTGCCTACAGCCCATTGTGTAACAAACCTCAGGACAATTTTACAGGTCCTAATCAGGCGAAACTCCCCGCTGATTTCCACGAAGGAGCTCTAATCAATCAAAAGCGGCAAGAACCGGAGCCTTTTTTCTGCCTTGAAACGAAAAGGTTTATTTTGAGCTGCGAGGACACGAGATTGCAAGAACTCGAGAAACCCGTAACTCTCGCTTTAACGACACCAGGAATTTGTCCCGCGTTTAATCTAGCAGCCACGGCAATCAACCTCACCAGCGCTCCGTTTTCGGTAGAACACGAGGAAAAAAAATAGGAATAAAACAGTTTCTCATATAACCGACCTGCTCTCCGACCGCGACCTTTAACGCGACAACCCAAAGACAGTCCGGCACGGTCGGGAGAAGGGCGACGGCTCCCTCAGCTCGGGTCGCTCCCCGAAGTTGCCCGGCTTCCCCGACGGTCCCCCCCCGCCATGTGCCGTTACCAACGGCCGCAGCGGCTCAACCGACGCCAACGGGCGGCAGAACCCCGCGCTCCCGCCCCGCCCGCCCGCCAACTTCCCTCAGGGGCGCCGCCCGCCCCTACCTGCCTGCCTGCCTCGGTCCCGGCCCCGCTGCCCGTCAGCGGCTGGCGGCAGGGCAGGAGCGCTGTCCCTCCGGCGGGGCGAGCCCCATGTGAAGAGGAGCGAGGGAGCCCGGCGGCTCCACCGCTGAGGGGAGGGGATGGGCGGAGGGACGGAGGGAGGAGGCGGGCGGCAGCTCCCCCCCCCCCCTCGGAGCCGCCCCGGCCCCGGCCGAGCCCGCGGCAGCGCCGCCTGGGGGTTGAGGCGGGCACGGAGCCGCCCGGCCCCCAGAGGAGCACGGCTCTGTCTGAGGTGCCGAGAGGTGGACTTCAAGGCCAAGGGGTATTGCCAGAGAGCCTACTGATTCGGGTTAAGCATGAGGTTAAGTGCAGGCTGTCACAACCACATGCCAGCAAGCACTGCGAGTGCATCAGAGCCCGCAGGCTGAGGGAAGACCAGCACCAGATTCCTCAGTCATTGAGGCACCCCGGTCTCTGTGGATACCCAAACAGGGAGAAGGGAGAGCATTGCCCCAGCAAAGCAGAAAATAGTTCCCGGGGTTAAAACACAGCATGGGGACTGGGAATAGCAGGATTCACTGTTTGACTTTGCCCACCCGTGGTGACCACTCAGCTTTCCGTCGACCAAGCAGCTGTGGTGATGCCAAAGCATGTTCATGTGAAAAGCCTGGCTGACTTCCCAGAAATCCTCAGATTACACAGAGAATTGGATTTGTGTTTGTCAGTTAAACACATGCTTACATGTTTGTGGGATAGAGCATCTTTGTGCCATGGCTCCCCATCTGTATAATCTAATTTCTCTTCCCTATCTTCACAAGAATTTGATGAAGATAAATTCATAAGCCTCTCCCAGGCACACGTATTTGACAATGACAGAACTCCTGTAGCATATGCACCGAGAGAGAGATGCTGCAGCCGCATCCTGCCCTCCCCTGAACAGGCATAAAGATGTATATGTAGAACATTTTTGAAAGGAAGATTTCTCCAGTGATGCAAATAGTCAAGGAAAGGAAAGGACCTCAAAACAAAGACAAATCATTCTTGTGCCATGAATTTAATGTCAGGTGTTTGCTGAGCTGGCAAATCCTGGAGTATTGCCCCTGAGTACTGAGAAGTGCTCAAAACCCTTATCAAAAACCACTTGCAGTGTAGCTGAAACACCCTTTTAGGAAAACCTGGCCCGCCGATTAGAGATTTTAACATAATATTGCCAGCATCAAAAGCACATATTAGAAATATATATTGTCAACTTGATTTTTTTCCTCCTTGCAGATAATGTATAAATTAACAACAGCACTTTACTGAGCATATCATGCAACAAATATTGCTGATCAGTAATTTGTTCACAGCACTAAAAATCAAAGATCAGTCATTGTATTTATCCACCCACAGAAATAAACTTATTTACTTTAATAGAGCAGTGGGTTTTACATAAAATTCATCTAAGTATAAATTGTCATCTTACTCAGTATGATTTCCCTTGTAACAAAGAACAGGTGAGTAGAAATGTATTTTTGTAGACGTAAAGCTGTGATTTTAGAATAGCTAGTGCATATAGCCTAACCCTAGAACTGATCAGGTTCTCCAGAAAGCCAAGGTTTCCCTCAGGTTTACTTGGCTCTCAACAACCTGTTTAGTTTAATAACAGCAGAACCACAGCGCCCTGTACTGCAGTACAGCTGGAAGAGAAGGAAAGCACCAAGACCTATTGGTGAAGCCTCGAGAGGAACTCCCTTCATATCTCCAGGGGCAGGTTTGTGCAGTCCCAGGGCAGCTGTTGGGCAAGGCTGCTTGCTTTCCAGACTCTGCATGCTGTGTCCTGGCTGGGAGCTGTGAGAGCAGGCTGCAGCTGCTTCCTGGTAGCAGGACACAGCCTCCCTGCACACCAGGACACTGGACAGTCAGCTCAGCGCTGTGGAAAACAGTCAGAAACCCAGCATGTCCCATGGGAATGATTTTGGCAAGATTTTCACAAGATTTATTTGCTATAGAGATGTAGACTGGAATCTACCACTTGTGAGAGGAGGGAACAGGATGCAACCCCAATCTGCACTTAGCTGAGTCGGGATGAACACTAAGAATTAGATTTCTGTTCTCTAGTTTCTGCTCCAGCACTCAAATCATACTTCCCATTTTCTGGCATGGAAATAACAAGAGCATTGGATGTCACCCTGTAGTTATGTGCCCACGCAGCTACGTGCCTTGACATTTCCTCTGCTCGCTAATATTACCTGCTAGTGTTGCTAGAGCACCCTTACCGGGACAGAGAGCTGCTGTAAATCAGGACAAGAACTGCTACAAGTACCTGCTTCTTCCTGTGGGTGGCATCAGAATATCTTCAGTAGACCAAAACTGGTTTAGAAAAAGAGCGAGGGATGACATTCCTATTTGACAACAGCAGTCATCATTGCAGTGCAAGTGCTGCTTCTGCTAAGCTCACACAAACCAATAAATGTTTAATTTAAACAGAAGATTAAGAGCAGTTGGACTCACTATCTCTTCAGCAGTCCTTAGTTCTGACAAAGGAAGATCTATCACACCTCATGCCCCTGCCTGTAAAAGTTGCAGTTATCACAAAAAGAGGATACAAATATATAATTAAACCTCCCTGCACCTACAGCTTCAGCAAAATCAAAACTTTATCATCACCAGTAGTTTCATATCCATGTACAAAGGCTGATCAGTAACAAACTGATGAACACAAGTGAATCAGCACAGTTGTTCAACAGGACACAGAAGTGTAAGTGCAAGCCAGGGTGATAGAGGTGACAGATGTAGAGAGCTTTCAGAAGGCCTGCACTCATAACCAGAGCAGGGCTGTTCCCTGTTTTTACACTGTCACATTACAACTGTCGTGCTCATTTCTGGTAGCTGTGCAGATCAGCAATGACCTTATCACACTGAGAAAAGTCAGCTCACACTCCAAGCCAGTACATGCTCTCAGACATACAAGCGCTGGTGTCTAGTGTCTAAAGCCACAAGGCCGTAACTGCTGGGCAAATGGTTGCCTTACCTAGCTGTGGAGTTTTACTTAGCCCATATCTCTTAAAAAGATGATATATGAGAATACAAAGCATATTCTCATGTTAAGTTTAAAATACTTTATTGAGAATTTGAGAATGACTTGTGCTGTTCATTTGCCCATAATATGAGGCTGCACAGCCTGAGCCCATAACCACTGTATAGCTTAATCCACTTAGCCCTGCAGCCACTCCACCTGCAAACAGGGGAAAACAAAAACTTCAAAAGCACAACAGGAAAATTTTCTTTATATATATATATATATAACATACATATAATATATATATACATATTCTTTTTGCTGTTTTAAAAGCCTTTAAATTGATATAAGTTGGTGTCAGTTGCCTTTGCAGCCATTCACCTGTCATTCGCACCTGACTTCTACCAGACTTGTACCAGATTCCACTTAGGAACTTCAGTGACACCATTGCTTGCAAAAAGCCTGGGTTAATCACATTGGAGACCAAATGCTCAATCTCCACAATGACTAGTGAGAGGGAATCTTTTGTTTTAAAGCTTAGGTATGTGGAAAAATGCTGAGGTTCAAACGGCGCTAATCAGCTGCTTTCTGAAAACCAGGGTCCTTTTAAGGTGTTTCCAGGACCAGAAGTCACATATACTGCCCTAACACTCAGCTTTGAACCGTGCTGATCTAGGGACAACTCCAGTTCTCCATTTCCTCCTATAAATTTATTTTTTAATGAGGTCACTACTCAAAAAAAAAGGCAAGATATATTCTCCTGAAATTTAGAGTTATGAATCTCTACATACAACAGTCAACCTGAGCAGGTGCCATAGAGACACTTTTTTCTTGTCAACAATGGTGCTGTTCTTAATTTTGCATGTGGTCCTTATGTATGTTGTAGCTAGGCACAATAGATACACATTGGCAGCTTTGATAGCATCCAGAGAGGAACTGATTTCCCAATCCAGGAAATTATCCTAGAACTCTCATAATTTTGGCAGCAGAATTTTAACCAGCAGTTCCCAGTGTCCTCTGCCAGAACAATGCATTCACAGGACTTGGAGTCACAGAACATATTAGGGAAAATTAAAACAAGAGAATCATTAAAAAAAAAAAAAAAAAAAAAGGCACACACACACAAAAAAACTACTGTGGCTACATCTGTAACTTCGAATCCTAGTAGTTATAAAAATCAACTAGGCAATCTTATGATGCATGACAGCATCTGAACCCTTACAGAGGATAACCTTGAAATTCAGTACTTCCTTGTTACTCATCTTCTGTACAAATGTTTCAATGACTTCTGAAAGCTGAGCTTCCCTTGCAGGTAAAGACAGCAAATGTGCCCTCTATTCCCACAGCCCACCCAGGCATTGTTAAAGGACATATCTAAAGTTTTATTTCCAGTGTCAAAGAAAACTTGTGTTTTTACTGTGAGGTAGTTCAAAGTTATCAGATTCCATTTTCATTCATTATTTTTCCCTGAAACAAAACTTTTCAAGTACTGTATATATGACAGTACAAAGGGTGAGGAGATGTTTTTCATGGCTTGGAAAGACTCATACCAAAGTGACTATTTCAGGTTTTCATTTTGTTGAATTTTGTTTTAAATATTATTGTCTACTGTATTATCATACAGACTTAAAAATAATAATGATAAAAAACACCTTGGAAAACAAAGGAAAGCCTTTTGATATTTTTGTAAGTTGTTGTTTGATTTATCTGAATAATTTTTATTTCCAACATTTTACTTCCAATATAGGTGAAAACAAGGCTGGAGTTTCCCATGGAAAAGGTAGTTGTTTGCTGAAGTAAGTTTACATGCATTAAGAATCCTGGGGGAAAAGTCCTTGCTGTTTTGCAGTAAAGAGCACTTTCTTCTGGATTCCTCTCTGCAAATTCCACAATGAAGCCCACAGCAAAGATACTCCATGCGTTTGACGTGCTGTCTTTTCTCATTCGTCTGTAGCAATATTCAGCAGACAACAATACTTGAATCCTCTTGCTTTTTCAGATCCTGCTTTCAAGACAAACTGTTTTCATATGAGCATCTTGGCTTCAATCCCTAATCACTCCAGGATCCCTTAGCACAGCTCAGTGGCACAAATTATCCATAAAGCTGACATCCGTGCTGTCAGTGGGATGGGGTTACTGGGTAATGTGATGTGAAGAAGGTACACATTAGCCTGAAGGAAGGCACTGTGCTGTTCAGCAAGGCTCCTTTGGCCCTGCTAAGCAGTATCATCTGATGCTGCCTGCCACTGCTGTGTGGCAGTCGCTCATGGCATGGCATGGCGGTAAGGAGCCTGAGTAGCTCCCAGCAGCTCTCAGGGGACAAGAATCATCCCAAGCAAGAGAATCACAAGCAGTAACTGACACAGAAATTGATGCCACTGACTTGGCAAGATTGTGTTAACTTCAGTGTCACCTAGTGAGCAATTTGACATCCCTAGGCAGTGACAAGTGAAAGAATTGAGGGGGTAAAGGCTGAGACTGACAAAGATATCCTCATTACTCTAAGAAAAAATCATGCATTTGAAGAAAATTATAAGAAGAGAATACAAAGAAAGTGGTGAGGGATGGTGATTGAAACACACAAAATAGCCTCAGCTTTGTCTGTCCTTCCTGCTAAGGGATCCCCAGGCCATTTTGCCGTGGGTGGTGCTGTTACCCCTCTCCAGTATATACATTCCTATTGTGCTCTCACAAAGCAAATATTACTTACTGACATCAAGTCAATCAATAAAGATGACAATAAAAATAGTCCTCCCTCTGAATATAAACATTTCTCACTGCCCAAAACTTCAAGGAAAATCCAATCCCCCCTCATTCTCCCCAGGAAAATCACGAGGGATTTCTCATAGCTACAGCAACAGAGATGCATTTCCCTGTGACACAATGTTAATGGCAGTGCTCTGCCACAAACCCCACACTCCATGGATTTTATAAGTCTTCACATTATCAGACAAGCAGTTAGGAGGGACTGTGCCTCTGTCACTACAGTGTCACAATTCTGGCTGCATTTGCCTATGGATCTTCAAGCCCAGTGCAAGTAGCCAATGTGGTCTTCCACTTGCCAACAGATTATCGATGTAAACCCTATCCGGCAGGTAGAATGCTGTCATGGCATCTGGCCGTGTTTCAAACAGGAATTACGCAGGGTGCCATAAGCATCCTGCCTTTTCATACAGTGTCAAGGGATGGGGGATGCAGGATTGCCAGGCACGGAAGGAAGCTGTTCACAGCTATTTTTGTTATATCTGAATCTAATGTGGGTGAATTTAAAAGACGGTTAAGATGTAAGCTAACTAGATGCAGATCATGCGAAAGAAAAGACAGATCATAGCATCTAAGAAGAGAAATACTGTTTTCAAGTGGCATTGCATTACTGAAGAAAGTTTTCCTTTACAGCAATGGCAGAACTGGGAGGAACTATGTCTGAGCTCATCTAAAAGACATTGGTGATGATTTTGCAAGAATATACTAATATAATACCACTTTGAATCAAGAGTCTTACAGTCAAGTCTCATGTTTCTCCTACCAGCCTCTTCTGCATTAAGGCAACCCACAATATTTTTTCTGGTCCACCCCCCACCAACACCATCTACAGCAAAGCAGAGAATGAGAAAAGGTCACAGACTAAAACAAGCTGAGAATAATTGTCCCATCATAGCCTTTTTTTTGTTCTTCCCCCCCCCTTTTTTTTTTTTTTTTTTTTCCACTGAGTGAAACACAACATTTTACCTAGAAATCAGGATTCAGGTTAACTGCATTTTGTTCACCTGTGAGTGTAAAGATGAAACTCCATGTAAAACTTTAGCCATGTTGTTGCTGAAACGTGCTCTGTTATTTGCCATTTTGGCTGCTTCCTGACAGATTTTTAGCTCTTCCATGGCATGTGCGTTTCTATCACTCTGTCAAATAGCAATTGATTATGCCAACCTCATGCTATTTTCCTTGGAACAGAAAACTCTCAAGCTTGTTTAACAGTAAGTGGCTGTTGCTTTCTCCAACAATTGGCTGAGAGAGAAAAAGCATCCTTTGTTAGAAATAATGGTTTGCTTAAAAACACCCAGCTCCTTTTGAGCTGAAGTTTCACGCACAGCAGGAGACTATCTCAATGCTTCAGTAATAAAAAGTGTCTACCATCAGGGTCAGGGGTGGTACTTTGCAAGGTACCATGGTTCCTGGTAACACTTAGAGCTCTGATATCATAGAAGATATTAGATAAACCATATTCCCTGTATTCTACAGCTTGATTTTTATTGTTTTTATGAGAATACAGATGAGGAGATACTGTACTAAATGGAAGTTTGCCAATAAAAGTACAGTCAATGCCCATAAAAATCACATCTTCACAATTTAAAGACACATTTAACCTTGTTCTCTCCTAAAGTAAAGTAGTATTCTATTAGGTAAAATCACTTTTTCACTGACACAACAGAAAATTCTCTTACACATATCCTCCAAGCGTGAAACAGAAAAATAATGTTAGCTTCCCTGCTGTGGCAGAACGAAAATACCCCGGCCTAGTTTCTTGTTTATGGGCAAAGCAAAAAATAATAATAATAATTTGAGGTACCCTGCAAAGCAGTTGGGGCTAAGTGTGGAGAATAATTTAATTTTTATCAACTATCCTTGCAAAGCAATTAAAAATCAGAATTAAATCCACTAATGTCTGGCTGTGAACACTCCCAGACTAGTCACAATGACATCTGTCTTACTGCTGCTTTCAATAGCTGACCCAGAAGAACCTACAGCCTGGTTTTCATTTCTATATTGTGCAACAGTATCAGTATGTTCTTCTGCCAAGTTATTCTTGCATGTCTGCTGCTGCTCTTCACCCCTCACTCTTTAAAGAGACCACTGATGACCTGGAACAGGTAAGAGAAGACAATTTGCAGAAAATGAGTAGGGGAATGAACAGGTTCAGGAGCTCATGGATAAATGTATTAACAGGAATTATAAAAGAAAGTCAACTGATGAGAAATGGATTTTCTCTCCTCTCTTAAAATACAGGATTTAGTTTGACTAAGCTTGAAGTAAAATTGTTTTTGTCGCAGAAACTGGCCTCCTCCAGTTCCGCTCCTGCAAAGCTTAAATCAATTAAATTCACTGCTAAAAAATAAGTATTTCAAGCAGTACCCAGGGCTCCCAGCTGAAATTGAAGCCCACTGCCTTGGGGCTTTGTAGTAATGAAATAATCAGCCAGGCCCTGCCCCAAAGCAGATGATTAGAGAAGGTGGACATGAGAGGGCAAACAGTGGCACAGATGAAATCAATAATTTATTGAAAGGGTTTGTTAACAAACTGGTGTCAGAGCCCAGTGAACATCCATAGCTTCCAATCACCCCTTCCCAGTCCAGCCTGGTGTGCTAAACTCCCCTGAACAACCAGATCGTAACAACTCACATCCTGCTTCTGAGCACAAAAGCATTTACCCTTAAACAACTGCTCCTTATTTAAGAAGAGGGAAAGCTTCACATTTGAAAATGCACAGCTACCTCAGTGAACATTTCAAACAATGTGGATTTGGATAATTCAGATTTTTGGAAGGAGGTAAGCCCTCCCTCACTCACAAATGTTATACACAACATTTTTCACATGTGGGTAGGGAGAGCTATAGCAAGGATGGGGTGAGGAAGCAAACAGAGATGCCTGAGCCACACTGCTAGCTGTCTTGGTTAGTACTAAGAGGAGATCCACCACAGATCAAGGACAGAATAGGCCTTCAGGGGTGGTGAAAATATACATTAAAAGCATTTTTACCTAAAAGGATGCATACAATGTGTCATTTGCAATGCTTTTAACTAGTAAAGTGTTAAACAGGATGCTGACTTGTTTCTCTACTGTTGTTTCTGCTCACTTAGCAACAGGAGAAGGGTTTTAAACAGGTATGACTGACAGAAATTCAAGGAGAAAGAAAATACTCTGAGTGAGGCCACAATAAGGTGAGCCTTCCAAGGGGGATTCTTGCTCTGTCAAATCACAAATGGTGCTCTGCAGAACTTCACAGGGATCAGTCACAAATGATGTGATGAAAGCTTGAAGAAAAAATACTGTATTTATAACCACACTTTTCAGAATCTATGGCTATATAAAAATCTCGATGTTTAGAAGGATTGCCGCTCTTCATGCAGCGCAGCAAATCCCAACCACTATCTGACAAGACTGAGAAAAAATTTTGCCTATGCACAGATTATTCTATATGAATCACCTTCCTGCTGAAGCAATGTGGCCATCCACAAAGGTAAAAATGTTAGAACAAGACAAAGCATTGGTCTGATTCAGCATGAAAGTTCTGGCATGCTGCTGCTTCAGGTTTTCCCCAAAGCATTGACTTTTATCCATATCTGACTTTAATTCATACAAAAGTATAAAAATAAAAGAAAAAGAAAGGAGCATGGCAATCTTTCTTAGAGTGGTGTGCATGCCTGTGTTTTTTTCAGCTCGTAACAGGGCTTTGTGATGTTTCAATCATTTTGTGCCATAAATAAAAGGACCGAGGTATCCTTAGATTTCCTGCAGGAAGGCTTTCCTTTGTACAGTGGCTAATGATGCTGAGCCAATATTTTTCTGCATAGATGCTGAAGATGGAGGCTGAAGGTAACGAGAAGAACTTCAAGGTCACTGTGATTTATACCTAAGTTTTAATGAGAAAGGGTTATCTCCTGGTGTTCCCTTTTCAAACACTTTTTTTTTTTTCAAGTTAACAAAATAGTTCCAAGAGTCTACCCTTATGCACTTGAACTGTTACCTGTGAAGAAGGCATTCAACCATCTGCTAAAACCCTTTTATATATAACACCTTGCTTAAATTAAAAATTATGGCTGAAGTTCTAACTCCTGACCAAAGGGAAACAGTGCTCATGTGCTTCCACGCCTCTGAGTGGTTCTGAAGCTCCACGCAGGAAGCCTCGAGAAATTCTGAAACTCATTGGTTTACCCTTTTTAGGCTCTTTTTCATCTTCTCTGTGCAGACCCTGTCTCTTTTCACAAATCTTACCTCAAGTATTTCTTCCGGACTTCCTTATTTTTCTTTCTTCACTTCATACCTGCTAATTCTTCTTTTCCATCTCTGCCTCACTAACCTTAGATTTGCCTTTCCTTTCCAAAAGATATTCAGGTCTATCAACATTATCATTAATGACATTTTATCATTTTATTAACAATCTTTCATTACACATCTGCTGTACTGCTGAAGTCAATTAGGAAAATAATTGCCTTCCTGTGCATTAACAGCAACTTGTCTGAGCTCCAAAACAGGGGTTCCCCAGGAAGGCTTCCCACTAAAATACAGCTTACAGTAGCCTGAAAACTATTGATCCTATTTACTGGGTCCTTCTTAGCTACAGTGTTTATTTCCCACATTAAACTCATCAGTGTTGAATCAGAGGGTTCAACAGCTCCTGTCAAGAGATTTGCCCTTGCTTTCTAGAGAGAAGCCCACGTCATCTGTTATCTACAGACTGCTCTCAAGGGTCATCATTAGCTGTAAGCCAGAGAGAAAGAGCCCATTATTTCCTATATGTCATACTCCACCCACATGCAAGTCATCTGCTGAGGTCTTTCCAGTTCCTTTGAGGCCATCCACAGCAACTGCTAATCCCCAAGGGCACCACCAGCCCTGACTTGTCTCTGCCCAACCTCTGGGGCTCCTCACACCTGACCATAGCCCTGGACCCCACTTCATCCCCCTGGGGCTTCCAGCCACGGCCCCAGTGGAGCCACAGGGAGCTGACTGATACCTGGGGTTGCCCATGCTGCCCAGCTCCTTGCTGGGGTGGTGGGATGGTCCCTTGATGGAGACATCCTGCCCTGCCACCCTGGGAAGTCCCCTTGTGTCCTCATCCCTTGGGGAACAGCTGGCCCTGGAAGTGCCAGCTGATACTCTTCTCTGGGAGAGGAGCTATTAAATGAAGTATTTGCCCCAGCTATGGACTGAAAAAAATATGAATCACTGTTAAAGAATAAAAGGGACCAGCTGAGTAGGATATCACCAGCATGTAGGTACTGCAATCATCACCTCTTCCGCTCCAGTTCAGCCTAAAGTTTTATTCCTGACTGCGCTCTACAGAACTTCCTCCCAGCCCCATGAAGCCCACACTACCTGCTGCAAGGGCAACAGAATCCATCACATGGAGGTCTAGGAGCCCTGTCAAATTGCACAGCATGAGCCACAGTTTACTGTTTGTACAGTGACAAGCTTTCATGCTTTGCTATGTCTGTTCCACAGACCATCTCACTGTCCATCTTCATTCACCCAGAGGTTTGCTCATCAGCTGAGCTGGAACCTGCCCTCTGTCCAGAATAGGGGAAGAGCACATCCACCACACCAGCCATCTCCCTGAAGTCCAGCCACCCACCTTGGCCCACCACCTCCAGCCTGGTGCCAGGTGCTCTCTGCACTCCAGAGTCTGACAAGCAACGAATGTGAACCACTTACGGGGGAGAGCGTGGACTCTGCTCATAATTGTGTGAAGCCTGAGGGCAGCATGTTCCTATACCTTGGATAGCAGTGTCCTCCCCAGGCCATCCATCTCCTGCCTTCTTTCCTGTGACTCTTTCCAAAAGAGCAGTCTTTGATCCTCTCCGTACTGTCCAGTCATATTCCAAAACAATTTTTGAGCTTCTTTCCAGCCGCACACCTACTCCTCTGCTAACAGAAGTCATTTTCTGCCAGCATTACACTGCATATTGAGAAATGTGAGCCTTCATCTCTCTGCCAGGGCCACCCCCACAGCTTCCACTGAAGTGGGCTCTCCTCTCCTTACAGTCCCTGATGCCTGGAGATCACACATCAATTAGGATAGCGGCAGGCAAGTGCTTACCACCTCTGAATCAAACACTTTGCTGTTGCTTTCAAGTTTTATGAATGTTTATTAATTCCTGTTGATGGCTTATCAAAAGCATTCTTTGGAGCATAGCACAATAATCAGGATTACTGTGATTTTTTTTCTCCTCCTGGATTCTGTACAACTTGATTATTAAGGGAAGAGTAATTATCCCCAAATAGTTCATAACCCAAATACACTGCCACCTGCACACATCTATTTTCAGTAGCCTACTGAAGTACTCTGCCTCAAAGTCCTTCACTTCTGAAGCATAACAACAGAAAATTGCTGTGGAAACCCGAGGGCAGAGGATGACAAACACCTGACCCCAGCACTAGGAAAGGTGACACATCCACATTTTATTTACCAGCTACAACATAGCAGGGGAAGAGTTTACTCCCTTTAGTCTGGAGTTGTCACAATAACAATAACAGTAACAGTGCTTAGACAACTCTTTCCATTTCCAAAGCACTTTATATCCACTAGCACTTTGAGCACAACAGCTCCTCAAACAATGGTAACAAAAGGAAGAAAACTGATGCAACTTCCCACTGAGAAATCACCAAAACCCCGATTATCTTTCAGGAGCTCAGATTTTGTCCACATCTGTACAACAAGTCTGTGGCTTTCTCGGGTAACACTGCATTTGTGGTTCTTTTCCGCCCCCATATAGAAATAGCCACCTTGCCTCCAAGTGAAAAAGGTAATTAGGTTCTACCAAAAAAAAAAAAAAAAAAAAAAAAAAAACACTAGAAAGAACTTCAGAAACAAAGATGCAGCCAAGTACTAACTTAAGAAAAAACACCAGTGAGTATAAACAATAAAGCCAAGACTCTACATCGTGATCTATAGTCAGTTGTCAAACCTGATCTATAGATGTCTACATCATGTCACTCCTTACACAGACATTTTAAACATTCATTCTGCAGATAGGGGCAGGCATATAGATCCCAAAGAGACTCTGAAATATCCTTATTTGTATTTGTTTGACCGCTTACATGTGTCCTTTACCTATTGATAAAACACAGACCTGAGCATAGAAAACATTTCCCCATTCTCAGAGCAACACAAATCTAAACAGGAAACCCTCATGACCTTATTCTAACTCTAGGGGTGCCGCAAGAAGACTCAGCATATAGCTCATATAGCTCTTCTCATGAAGAAGGTTATGTCTCTGGTGTCTTCACATGACACATGGGGAATGACCTGCTAATTCTTCCTAGCTGAACTATGTGCCAATAGGGTTATCTCCATAGATCTGTATGAATTACAGTGGATTGCAGCTTTTTGCTTATTGCACATTGTTATTCCACCAGAGCATGTCTAACTGGTGGAAGCAAGTGGCAGAGGGATAGCTACATCAGAATAATTGCCTCTTTGTACTGTCAACTCCAGAATAAATGTAATATTTTTCCCAATTATGTCTCCGCTTCTAAAGGGAAAGAGGTTTCCTGAAATACTGCAGTTTGTATTCTGCAGTGGACAGTTCACATAGAGGAATATTTCTGTACAACTATATAAAAAAAATAATGCCAGTTCAGCTAGATAATCTTAAGTCTGTTATCTACAGACTGCTCTCAAGGGTCATCATTAGCTGTAAGCCAGAGAGAAAGAGCCCATTATTTCCTATATGTCATGTCATGTAAATTCATGTACATATGTCATGTAAATTCATCACACAGTTCTACAAACAGAAAGTAGAACTTTGGATATGACCAGTAAGTGCAATACCTCTCACATCACCTCTGCTGCTCAGAAGTAACATTTTCTGAGGATGTCCAGAGAATACAGCTAGAGATGCCAAACAGTAATAAGAGCACAAGTACATTATGTTGTTATGCAGTTCACTATTAAACCTTCATGAGCTGACAGTAAAACTACACTGCATGCTTTCTGAATAAGAACATGAAGAGCGGGACTCTGTGGCTCCTGTGAAAAGGAGCTCTTAAAAGAGTGAGACAGGGAGCCAAAGAAATAGAACATATTTTCTCTCAAATTGACAATGTTTTCCTTAATATTACATCAACATGAAGTGTAAGTTACTCCAGAAATTAATTTTTCAAAACAGTGAGTTCCTCCTCTTGTCCATTCTTTAAGAGAAATCGATTTATTGTTTCATTAGTAAAGCACATCAATGAAGTACAGTCAAGTTATTCAGTATATTATTTTTAATTCATCTGGCATTAGCCAGATCAGGAAACACTGACAATTATCACTGGCATGACACTGGCACATTCATCCTATGCATTTGTTACCATCCCAGGATGGATATGTGCTACGCTTACGGCTTTCCTGTACTCTGTATTATATAAAGAATAAATTCCATTTCAGCTCCATAGAATTAGGTATTCCAAAAGCAAGAAAAGCAAACAACATCTGCTTATTATTTGCAACTGCAGAGCTGTCACGTATGACAGTTGGCTTACTTATTTTTTCTTTAAGGGACAGTCTGTGTTCTAGAGGTTACAGAGAGACACGGAAGAAGTGGCTGGAAAAAAAAACTGAGGCATTGTCGACAGACTTTTATTCAAGGTCTTACAGCAAGTCAAAAGCATTACAAATAATATAAGCCTTTTTCAATTCACAACCCATGTCCTAATAATTAGACTACATTGTCTCCAAAAGAGATGCTTATTGTAATGAGTCCTGAAAAAACATTACCATTATCATTCCATACTGTGTAGCTAAAGACAACCAGAGGTCACTCTGCATGTGTTATCTGTCTGCTGAGATTTTTTAACTGAAGAAAAATTAGGAAACATCCACATACAATGCTACTCAAATCAACTATTATTTTAGAATTGCATTAAAGGAGATTAAAAGCTCAACAGAATGAAAGCTTTGAATTCCTTACTCCATGTCACATTCTAATAAAACACGCATGTCTTCTGAGCAATGAAGATCAGATGGATGCCTTAAGAAGTCCCCTAATGTCAGATCTGTGCTGAAGAATATCTTTAGCATCCCTGGAACCAATGATCAAACTGCATATAGAGCCCCTTTTGATGTACTCCTGCCCCATAAGTCATATCAGACCACAGGTAACCCTTGCTGACAACCTCTCAGAGTAAAAATTACCATGACCACTTGCAAAGTGAGGATGTAGGGAAAGTGATCGCAGGAAATCTTTGCTCAATCAGATATTGACAGGACACGGGGGAATGGTCTTAAACTGAAAGAGGGGAGATTTAGATTAGAGGTTAGGAGGAAATTCTTCACTCAGAGAGTGGTGAGGCACTGGAATAGACTGCCCAGAGAAGCTGTGGATGCCCCATCCCTGGAGGTGTTCAAGGCCAGGTTGGATATGGCCCTGAGCAACCTGATCTAGTGGGTGGCATTCATGCCAATGGGGGGGGGGGGGGCGGGGGGGGGGGGGGAATGGGGGGTTGAACTAAATGATCTGATGATCTTTAAGGTCTCTTCCAACCCAGGCCATTCTATAAAACTTAAAAATGAAAAGTTTTCCAAAGGAAGTGCTTTTGCCCCATTCAAGGGTTAAAACATGTCAGGGCTTTTTCTTGAAGAAGCAGTAATAAGTAAGCTGTTACCCCAACAGCACCATGAACTGCAGACATTTCTGCAGTGATCTTTGTTCCCTGTGCCTTCTTGTTTTGCATTAAGTAGTAGTTGAGAGAGAAATAACATGGTTGATGGAAAAATGCAGCATATTTCCACATTTCATAGCTTGGTCAGCTATAGTGAAAAGTGAATAGAGTAAGGAAAGACAACACACTTAATTGCCTGCTCCTGTCCCAGTTGTAATACCTACAGAGGCCTCATTTCCAGGCTCCAAAATCCAGGGAAACAACATGAAAGCTAAATCTGTCCTCAAGGGTTGTCATACTTCTCAGTTTATGTCAGTGTAAATGCTAAAAAGCAAAGCAAAAATAAACACTCCTTAAGTAAACAAAGGTACTGCAGGATGATCCTGGGATTCAAAATTGTATCCCATGATTGTACAGTCTTCCCTTCGGTGCTGCTTTTTTGCTTGGTGTTAGTCTGATCAAGTGTCATTAACAGAAGTTTTGAGCTTATATAACCGAGCAGCATTTTGTAGCAAGTACCTCCTTTGACTTAATTCCTCTGGGCATTTTCCAAACCTGTATCCTCTGAGGATACAGAGTAATGGACCTTTGTAGTCTATTGTCCAAAATTGCTAAAGAATGCTTAGAAATTTCATTATAATTTTCTGATGATGGGGAACTGTTTCTTTTATGTAAAATGTTAATATGTCAATAGATACGTTGGAGATGTTTTCTTCCTTTAGCCAGCTATTTAAAATAACTAATGATGTGTGATGAATATTTTTAGAGGATGTCAGGCAATGCTATTTTTGATCACACAATATGTCTGTTTTCTTTTTCCACACAGGAAGACAGTGATGCTGGGCTGGATGTGTTTTTCCTCCTGAATGGGATGTCTTTGGGAAATATGAGAAGTTGCACTACATACAAAAGAAAAGTAACATTCTAACAGTCCCTGTCCTAGGCCTCCCTCAGCATTTCATTACAAGAAAATCTTTCATGGTTGATTTTATGTAATTGATATCTCAACCACCTTTATTCTCTACCTGACATCCTCAAAATCAATGGCAGATTTGATCACTTTCAATCAGATCTCATGCACTTCCCTTATTAGTGTTGTTATTGGATTACAAAGAACAGTCTAATAAGTTACTGTTCTAATACCAGTATCAGTGTGACAAATAGCAGGGAAAAGCTGTAATTTGTAAGCTGGTTTGTCATGAGCTAGCTGTAGGTGTACAGAGTAGGAGTATAACAGGCACCAGGACTATGTTGTGATTCATGTTGTAGACCTTAACATAAACTAAGAAGGAAAACACATTTATTAGGAAGAAGATTGTGACCATCCCTTGCACAGACACACAGAAATAGAAGGGATAAAGATAGGAGGGATAAAGGTTTTCCTTCTTTGACTGGAGCCCCCTTCTCAGACAGCTATAGAGGAGAAGGAGGGTCTTGGACCTAATAGTGCTCTCTCTGTCAGCAATTAACATTGTGCTAAATACGTTCATAGCTGTTCTGCATTTGCTGGTTAAAGTCAGACCTAATAGGGAGCAAAGCTCAGCTGTGCTTTGTTCTGTAAAGAAAGAAAACATACAACTGGACGTACTTTTAGTAAAAATTAGAAAATCCCCAAAACACATCATTATGAGATGGATGCCAGTGTCTCTGGGAAAAATAGCTGGCACAGACCAAAGATCTAGTTCCTTCAGTTAAAGGAAAGGAATTGAAACAGGCATGATCTGGCCATGACATAAAAGCCCTTCAGTGTAATAGCAATGATTCAAATCCAGCGCTATGTTAGTGACAAGGTACATGATGACCTACAGAAAGCACATAGATTCCCCTGGCCTGGTCAACGCCTTCAAAACTGAGCTTTTGTACCACAAATGGTCCTGCTTCCCTCCAATACTGTTCTCAAGGATCGGACAAAAGCTGCTGGAAGACTATTCTGACAGATAAAGAATGAGCCTCAGGAGAAATACAACCCATAGCAAGGTGCTCTAATCCTGAGTGCTGAAGTTCAAATACAGCTCCAAATTAATCCTAACTAACTCCACTGACTGGAGCTAGAGAAGGAATGTGTTTAACCCATGGTACACAAAAACAATAGCTGAAGTAGAAGCCAGATGAGAAATTGTACCATGTTCTTGGCAAGTAACCAACCAGGCCTCAGAAGAAACCCCCCAAGGGAAGCCTCCCACAGTTACACAACTCCTGAAACACCAACGTTGCTGTTTCCTGACATAGTGATCTGTCTGAAAATCCACTGTTCAGAAGCAATGAACAGCAGAAGAATTCATCAGAATATCCAAGAATTTGAATATGTTTTGACTCTTGGTATTATACATAAACTGATTATTAATCCAAGATAACTGTAGCTATGAAACTTTAAGATATTGGAATCCTGTAAGTGACTTACCACATAAAATGCAGTCATGCTAAACTACATGTAATCTGTGGCCATTATAGATAAGAGCATGTCCTACAGATGACAAGACAATCAAGTATGGTCAACAACCACAAGCAACTCCTCTTTCCTCTCAGTTTCTTGGTGCTCAGAGATACAGATTTTCACCCAAGTAGTGGGAGAGCAGATCCCCAGGGCAGAGGTCTTGCTTGAAAGGCAGGAACTGTAGGACTGTCTCCTGGTCCAGCAAGTGAACAATCAAGTGCCTGCCCAGTGTCATTACTCTGCCTATACACACTCAGGAACCTTATTGTTACATTCAGATCAAAGTTTGTGTGCTGTGCACTATTAAAAAACAGTCAAAGACCTGACCCAAAGGGCCTTGGACTCTTAGAAGAATATCACCAGTATTTCAGTGATGCCTCCACACTCAGAAGTCCATTTCTCTTTGTTACAGATGACTGAGACAGGTTTGTCAAATTGATTTTAAGTGAGAGTTAAATGAAATGTTTTCATCCTGTCACTGTTCCTCACTCAAGATGTGGCCTACTCTGTGTTAAATGTGAGAGAAGCCTCTACTATTTGCCTAGGTCTACTCACAAATTAGGAAAGTAATCACTTACTGTTTTGTTTTCCCTCAGGAAGAGTGACAGCACTTGATCCAGGTGCACACAGGGGACAGGAGTTGCCAGCTGCATGTCTGTGGAAAGGAAAAAGAGTTGCATGCACCAGAGAAGCACATGAGAGTACAGATGCAAGCTTCCCTGAAAACCTTTTATATCTCCACCAACATCAGATTTCACAAAGTTTGCTATCAGTAAATTGCCAAGTTTGTAATACTTCAGGAGGTGTTGGTACTGGCAGTGGCACAACAGTAGCTGAATTTCCTTCCAGGGAAATTCATCTATCACTTTTTAAAAACAGCTGAGGAGTCTTGGCCCCTGATTTGTCTTGCAGAGAGCTGCAGTATGGTAAGCTGCCAGCTGCTAGAGAGCATCAATATTGCTGCCAAAGAAGCAGGTGAAGCTGCAGTGAACAAGCTGCAGGTCATTCTTACAGAATGACATGTAGTTTGTATTTAATGTCCCTTTTTGGTTTCTGGGCAAGCTCCGAACATCAGAAGTTCAGAGGGGCTGAAAGGAGTGAGGAAAGATGAGCTTGACAAGGCATGGAGGACTAAGTCCTGGGGCAAGGTGAAAATGAAGCACTAGCAGGAGAAGGGATGTTTTCCCTGCAGAGAGAGAAGGGTTGGTGAAAATGTTGTGAGAAAGAGGTATTTAGTCATACCCATAGCTTGCAAAATATGCCCCATACATAGCTTTTCATGACGTGAGTGTGACAATATTTCACTGAGTGTAATATGGCTACAGAGAAAAACAATTTAATAACTCACCCAGTAATCAGCTTCTGCAATTCAATGTCTACCTTCTCTTTCCTTCTACAAATGCAGTTTTTACTTACATGTATGTGGTAGCTATTTTTACAAACTTGCTTGGCAAGTGAGGAAATCTTAGGTGTATTTTCACTTCTAAATGATTCTACACCCCAAATTTTTAAATAATTCACTTCATGAAACCAAATTCCCAGGGCAATTCCTATCAATGTGGTTACTAGAGGGAGCAGACACAAGAGACTCAATCACATGCACCTGCTGCACAGTGGCTATACGTGATACTTAGCACAATTGCTTACAAAATCTGATTTTCCAATAAAGCAACTTTCTACTCTATTTTATTATTCCTTTATAAATTAGTTTCTCTCTATTTTAGAGAATTTTCATTATTAATTTCTGTAGAAGAGTAAGCTGACTGCAGTTATATTCTTTTTTTAGATCATCCATTCATCCCACTGCACCTTATAGGATTAGTAAGGAAACAAGAGACCACACACTATTGGATTTTGTACATTGAGTCTCTTGTGCCTAGCTCGGATTCACTAAAAGGGCCACTGCAACTTAATTACTCACTAAAGTCAAAAAGACAAGTGCTGAGTAGTGATGAACCATATTTTTCCCTGAAGTTGCCATCAGCAGTCAGCATCTACTCGAAGTGCTTTGTTCATTCTTTTTCTGCCAGCGGATAAGCTGCATCACATCATTGTAAGGGGCAAAGTACTTCTGCCTGACATTCCCAAAATACCTTTACATTTTAAAGTGAGCGAAAACTTAATTTCTTTCAGTAGCCTACCATCAAATTCCCAGCACTGCTTGCAACCTTCGTTCTATATCCCCCCATAAATACCCATGCACACAAAATATTTCTTTTTAGTTGTACTAAAGTAAAATTTCTGTTACAGAAGCATTTGTTTTTATGATATATATCTGATGGTATTGCAGCTCTAGAAACGTTTCTAGCATCCATTCTTAGATATCTGGACAGCTGAAAAAGTGAATAAAAATCAAACTCATACTGGATAACTATCAAATTCAATCTGGATAGGTTTTCATGTGCAACAAACATTTCTTGTGCAAGATGACTAGGTCAAAAATATAACCTAGTATTATTAGATCATAAATGGAGCAAGCAAAATTACTCTTCCTATGCTGAAAGCATATTGCTCCCAGGACTGAAAGAACCAAATTTACACCAGATATACCAGTTGCTTTACTGGAATTGTATCAAAGACAAGGCTCCCCTTTTCCCTTTGCACATGTGATTACAAGTCCCATGGAAAAAGATTTGGTTTAGGCTTAGAGGAAGGAGAAGCCCACAAGTTTATGGCCACATCCTCCAGCATTGCCAAGTTGTGATCAGAGGTGGTACAGAGATACATTTTTTTTCCCTGAAGATACCTGTCTTAATTCTACTGAATCCAATAGTCTGTCAATAAACTACATTTTGCTTCTGTCTTTTGCAACCTTAAGCTTTGATTTGAATCCATCAAAGTGATCCTGACCATCAGTAAATTAATCAACACAGTCCTATGTAAATACTAAGTCCTCTCTTAATAGGTTTTCAGTATTCACAAACAAATCACATCCTTTACTCTTACTTTCAATATTAACACCTACCCTCAGCTCTGTTTTCCTCTGGCTGTGAGACTTTGATGTTACTTGGGTTCCATATGTAACACTGACTTGTGGAAACCACAATCCAGTATTTACCAGATTGGTGTTAGAAGACTGAATAAATGAAATACCTTCCTCGATCTTAACCCTAACCCTTTCCGTATCAGGGTGCTCCAGTCAGCTTGCAAACCACATATTCCATGCTGAGCTGCAGAACCAAACATATTTACCCTACGTCTGTGGACCATCTTGGATTGATCAGTGAATCACTTCAGTATGGTCTCTACCTCCCACAACTTTCTCAGAAAACAAACCTGAACTTTTCCTTGTCTGAGCAAAATCTGCATTTGAAAGATGTTGGGTTTTCAGGACAGATTACTGGCAAAAGATGCTTGCCTCTGACCTAATATTTATTTCTCCAGTACTATACTTCTGTTTTCAGGTGTTTGTTTTAAAAAATAAGTTCTTGCTCCTCAAAACATGAGGGACTGATTTTATAATTCTTCTGCTTAGGGAAGTCTCACCTGTAATCATCCCATAAGCAGAGAAGATACTTCCATGCTGTTAATCACATTGCAAAATCTCAAGGGCAAAGTATTTCAGCCTCCACAACACCTTCAGACATAAGCTTAGGTTGGTATTGTCATATCAGGATCTAGACTTGCACTTCTACCTTAAACCTGCCTAAAAGGTTCAGTTATATCTGTCTGACAGCTTGTGGAGGAAGTTTATTACCACCTGAATGCAATACAAGCCTCTTGTTAAAAATTAAGTATTGGAATCATCCTTCCGCCATTCTGAATGCACGATCACTTTCAAAGCTTGTGTGGGAACATCTTTCAGGATCTTGTTAATAACTCTCATGCAAGTACTCTGTTTATCATACAAACCAAACTTTGATTAGGATTTTTCCCCTGGTATAATCATAGCAGAAACTCCCTCTCAATTATTCACCAATCAGCCAAGTCTAGACATAGTAATATTTCAGCAAGAACAACTTGTTCTGTGGGAAAAATAATAATAATAATGTCAGGGCCTTTACAAACCATCACATGGAACATCTTGAGGATATTGATGTTGTCTGAGTCCATTTTTCCACCTTTGTTCATGGCAGGCTGGGACAGAATTATTGCCAAAAAAAAAAATCAAAACCTAATAACTATGCAAATATTTACTTGTGCTTCTTTCCATAGACAAACAGGATTTCAGTGACGACCTCAAACTTTTGAAAAAAAAACTTGATGTGGATGGAGAATCCCCTGTATCATTCTCATAAAGCAGATTCTCAGATGAGCAGTGACATTTATTGCCGAGGCTACAAGCAGAGTTCTCCATTTCTCATAATTTCAAACTCAGTTGCATGCCAGGAACGCACACTTATCCTCAGCATGGCAAAAATATCTCTGAATTCTCAGTTGCCCAAACAAGGTTCCTAAGCATTTGTAAAAAGTAAAAACACACCTTACATTACCTCTTTTTAACTACAGGCTTTTGATTAACTACAGGATTTTGATTAATTTAATGCAGAGTCTCAATGTTGAAAGAAGACTTGCAGCCAGTAACTGGAACAAATGCAAATGGAACACCACTGGGCATCTGGCTGTAGCCCTGCACATGAAATGAGAGGGCTGGTTTTTTTTGAATGTAATGGCACTGACTACTCTCTTCATAAAGTTAGGCAACTATAAATCAAACCAATGCTTCCGTTAATTGAGTGTCCAGCAAAAAAAAAGAAGTGGATGTTATCTCCTTGAACCTGAATGTCTGATACATGGACAGCTGCATGAAGTGTTTGGTCACTGGTAGATCACCTGCAAGACATGTCCCTATAGACTGATTTATAGGAAATGGGAGGCAAGATTCTTTAGTGATTTAGATAAAGTTCGATTCTGAGATTTTCCTCCTTACTACTGCAGTTATACTGAAGGTAGGGAAGAAAAAACGAACACTTATTCCCCAGTTTTGGCTAGTGCTTGATGATGAGCAAAATGTAAAAGTTCAAGATCTCCTTGGACACTGGGTCCTTCTTCAAGTGTTTACATATGATCTGTGGAGAACAGTCAGACATGTTAGTGTCAATCATAAGCACCAGCCTTTTGCAAAAGGGAATTGAGCAGCTTCTTCCTATTTATCTCTTATACAAACTATGTGGATGGAAGTCCACAATCTTGGTATGAGAGGTTGCTGAAGGAAAGAGTCTTGTGTTGGTGGGACAGCCCCATTCTGGCAGCAGAACAGAATCTTGATGGCCACGATGCCCAAGTGAAACCTTTTGCTCCATTACGCATAAAATTAATATTAAAGTTCACATCCCTGAATATGATAATGAGCTCAAAGAAGTACATGCTAAACATATATAAACATATATGACTATATATGACAACTCTTCACCCAAATCATGAGAGACATAATCCCAGAAAGGGAACAGATAAGATTAGGATATGAGTCCTAGGAGTTAGTGTAAAGATAGAAGAAAGAAAAAAAAAAAAAGGCAAAAAAAGAGTACAAAAAAATAAAAAATAAAAAGATGAAGTTAGAGTGAGGGCAAAAAAAGGGGTGGGGGGAAAGAAACTAGAAACATAGAATAGGCTGTGCCCTTTCTCCTCCAAGACAAGAACACCTTCTTTGTAAGCTCTGCACCTTCATCCTTTGGTGAGGAATACCCAGGACAGCATTTTGCTAGCGCTATTATCATATATTAGCACTACTGCAGGAAGTGTATAAATCAATGGCAACTCCAAATCTGTTATATGTCACCTTATTAAATACATTCAACTTTGTGAAACTGTCTCAGTGAAAGCCCTTAGGAGGGCTCTGAAAAAGGCAAACACTGTACTCTGATAAATCCTCCTTTAATGCAACACGATCTCAGTCGACTTTCCACCCTAACCAAGTCTTCCCTCAGCTGGTTCTTGCCCAAGAAAGAAAGTGAAACACTGAAAGAACAAAGTCTGT